>NC_041397.2:315669798-315672298 GCF_900747795.2 Erpetoichthys calabaricus
ACTTTGCAGACTCTACTTAAAAGACACGCCCTCCTCACTGGACAGTTAAAAAGACCAATCAAACTAACGATGACATCAAGTATTACCCAATCAAAAGTAGGAAAGGAGGCATCTTCATAAAATGCGTGTGGGATGATTTGCATGAGACGCTGCTTTAAAAAAAAAATGATAAAAAAAATACGGGATAAATCCCGTCCAGTATTGATTCAAAACGGGACGCGCAATTTCATTCTCAAACGCGGCATGATTCCATATTTTAAAGGATGGGTGGCAACCCTACAGTGCCAGGTAACCACCCATACAATCAGATTGTGATTCAGACTAGGAATGCAATGAATGTAATTACCCCGATCTACATACAAGGCGAAAGTCTTGCAACATTCAAAGATGATGGTTTGGGATAAGTACACCATACAACATAAAAGAGCTTATGAAGCCTTGAACCGAAAAAAGCAAGATCTCAGAGATTGTAAAAAAAAAAATAGGAGGTAATGTCGTTTTACTCGCCGTAGATTTTAGTCAAACATTACCAGTTATTCCACGAGGGAGACCAGCAGATGAACTCAACGCGTGTTTAAAATCCATGCTTCTCCCACGCTCGGTTATATGTCGCGTGTTCTCGGGTAGGTGCACCAAAAAATGTATACATTTAAGCATGTAATGGGCAAACAAAAAATGAGGTATACCCGAAGGCACTGCAGTAGTACTTAATGTAACTTTACTTCTTAAATGTTAATGTTTTACTGTTTAATAATTTATACGCTTCTTATATGTTGTTCAAATTCTTTTATCAAAATACCAGTGACAGCGCAATGCACGATAACATGGAGTGAATACACCATACGCATCCGCCCACGGCTGCCCTGCTGTGCGCAGATAGGAGTTGATTTTACAATAAAATTAAATAAAGATAAAAAGAGTAAAACAATCATCACCCATAAAGCGGATAGTAGACGTGACGTACTATATGTGTACCACATTTCAAGTCAATAGGTGAAACGGTTTGCGAGCTACAGGTCATTTAAAATCCTGGACAGACACACAAATTGCCACGGTAGCAAATTACAGAAGAAGATTTTACTGTTTAATAATTTATATTTATATGAAATGTGCTTCTTATATATTACTTCATATTCTCATATGATAATGATGTTAATGTTTATATTGATTTCTGTGTTATTAAAACTGCATGTATGTGTGTATATGTATATATATATATATATATATATATATATATATATATATATATATACTAGCAAACTACCCGCGCTTCGCAGCGGAGAAGTAGTGTGTTAAAGAGGTTATGAAAAAAAAAGGAAACATTTTAAAAATAACGTAACATGATTGTCAATGTAATTGTGTTGTCATTGTTATAACTGTTGCTGTCTTATATATATATATATATATATATATATATATATTATATATATTATATATATAATATACACACACACATAAACATTTATATACATATACATATATATACATATCTACATATACACATCTACATATATATACACACATACATAAACACACACATAAGACTTACTGACTGAAACGGGCTTTCACGAAAAAAGTTAGGGCTTTGCTACAGGATACACCCTCCACAAGTTAACCAAGTAAAAATAAAATATATATTTCTGTTTTATTTAAACATTTTAAGTTCGTATGCATAGCCCCATTTGGCTGTTTAATTTTTATTTTCTTTCTTCAGTAATTTTTAATCTCCTTAAAGAAAAAGAACATATCCATTTTACTTTTTTTGTATCTCTGTAGTAATATTTTAGTGTAAAAGAATAACCAGTATTTAAACCTTTTATGTTACTTTATACATTTATTTTACACAATGTTGAAAAATTAATAAGAAACCTACATATTTTGGCAGCTGCTGCTTTCATTTTCAATGAAATGAAAAAAGCTCTCCAAGAGAAAACGTCAATAAAGAAGAAACAGTTTGCACTATCTAAACATCAGAAACCCTCATTTATAAAAGTTTGCTGCAGATGACTTAACTGAAAATAAATGAATAGTTCCTATGTGTATAATACATATTTATCTATTTTACTTATGCCTTTATTCCACCAACTTACAACATCTCAGGTACAATTTGTTACATTACTTTTGTTTTTTGCAGCACAGGCAGGTGAAGTGACTTCCTCAGGGTCACACAGTGGTGTCAGTACCAGGATTTGAACTGAGAAGCTCCGGGTTTGCTGAAATATTACTGAAGAAGGAAAAAAAACGAAAACGGGCAAATGGGGCCATGCATACAAATGTCCATCCATCCATTATCCAACCTGCCATATCCTAAATACAGGAGCCAATAAGTAGATATGTATATATACAGTATATATCTATATATATATATACAGTATATATATATATATATATATATATATACACATATATATATATATACAGTATATATATATATATATATATACACAGTATATATATATATATATAGTATATATATATATATATATATGTGAATGTATGT
>NC_041397.2:315677298-315734798 GCF_900747795.2 Erpetoichthys calabaricus
CCTTAGTTTTGTTTTAAGTTAAAATTAAGTCTAGATTCTTTCAAAATCCAACAACCAAGCACAGTAACTTAAGAAAATAAATGTTATTTTACAAAACGGAACAACATCCCCATTTTGTGACTGCTGGTACTGATGTGCCTCAGTCTCTGTGTTTGTGAGGATTCACACTCTGAGGCTTTCCTGTCTAAAATTAAAAAGCTGTGTTAGTTACTGGACAGAGTGAGCAGACATACAGTACAGTATTCAAGGCAGCAAAATATTACAGATCAAATAATAAATATGGGGAGGCTTTGCAGGAATTATGCAGTAGTCTTACCTGTAGAAATAGAAAATCTAACATGAACTGCACATTATCCCAAACTGGGAATCTTAAAAGCAGAAGAAAAGAACACCCAATTGTGTCTCAGTATTCGGGTACACTGGCATCTGTTGAGCCACATGGTAGGCTGGTTACCACTGGGCATCCTGTAGGGTCAAGAAAAAAAATATATAATAAAGGGGCATTGTTTTTCTAACTGCAACAATAAGAAATGTTATTTCTAAGGAGCAAGCCTTCTCCATTATATTCAGTTAAATGTGTGTGTGTGTATATACTCCTCCTAAACCAACAGCTTAAATGATAAGCTAATGACACGTGACAACAGCAGGTGCCCAGCCTGTCACTGTGCCACATCAGACACACACCACACTTCTCTGATGGCTTTGGACATACATTTTAAAATTGCCTGTTTTGTGCCATAGAAGTTTTTCCTACCAAACAAGGTTAAAGAAATCTATTTCAAAATTATGAATAAATAGTACCCAACTAACAAATTAATTCATAAGTATGACATTAATTTATCCCCGAAATGTAGTTTTTGTACAAAGATAAATCACCTCTCACATTTCTTACTTCTGCTCCTATTCTAAAATGTTTTATGAAGATTTATTTCTGTTACTGTCTTGAATGACAAACCAATATCTCACTCTTTAATTCTTGTTCTTCTTCTGTATACAATTTTGAATACTAAATGTTAGAAAATGCACAAACCAATATCTCATTCTTTAATCCTTGTTCTTCTTCTGTATACAATTTTGAATACTAAATGTTAGAAAATGCAGTAACTGTGGTTTCCTTGCTTCATAAATTCCCTACTCATAAGTGTAAAGTTCAGAATGTTAGACCCTCTATTACATCTTTCTGTATGGACATTAATATGCTAGAAATAGCTTTAAAAACGGAAAACACACTAAAATAATGAAACCATGTAAGATTCTGAGCTGCTTCATTAACAATTTGTAATGCTATTATCTACATCCGTCTTTCTTGTAATAAGTTAGTTGTTGCTATTCTCCTATGTAATTTAGCCTTCATCGATATACCCTTGTACAGTATTGATGTAATCTGATATCAACATAATAAAAAAATACCGATGGCTTTGGAGGGCACACTTTACACCCGTTGAGTGTCAGTCGTGCTCTCCTAATTCTATTCCTAATTCGACAATTCGATTACATTGTTTTGTTTGTTAGCATGCCGTTCACTCTTTAAGATTAAAAAAAATGTGGACAAATGTTAAAAGAAACACACCACCAAATGCTAATAGGGTGTTATGAAATAAATGACATACATACATTAATCCATTATCCCAAACACGGAAAATGCTGTGATTTTTACGATTAAACCACGAGATTACAAAGTATTGCAACTAAAAATGATTTACTTACAAAAAACTGTACATGTCCATTATAAAGTTCAAAGACACACGTCACATTTCATTTCGCTCCCTCTTCATTCGATTGGAGTTAAATTTTTCGGGCAACACATCTTCCAAGACGTTATAAAATTCAAAAGTTTCCATCTTTTCCAGTAACAAGTCCACTTACATACGGAGATAAACGACAACACAAGAATGACTCGCAAGTATAAGTCAAACCTGACGAATGACGTGTAAAACATTAAACGTGCGCAGAACAAATCGGGCAGCGTCGTGAAATTAATTTTAATTAAACAGAGAGCGCGTGCGCGAGACAAATGCGATGGGGACTCGTGTCGCAAAGGAAAAAAAACGCAGATCGATCAGGGTCGTAATAGTAAAGCTCTGCGCATGCGCGCGCAAATCTGGTAGGACCGGAAGAAGGAAGCCAGCGGAGCAGAGTCGGGCAATTGTAGAGCCGGGTCCGTAAAAGGTGAAAGGGGCGGACGCATAGCCGATTAGCCACGTGGTCGCGGGAAGGTAAACAGAGAGCCCTTAAAGTGTCGGCGGGACAGAAGCAGGAAGGCAGACACAACGATTCAATCAACATGGTTTATGAAAAAATAACATGAAATAACTATGTACATACAATTAATACAAAAGGCATTTTTTTGCAATTCAAAATAACTAAATATATCGTTGAAATAAGCCATTAACTGCAGATGAAGCCCAAAATTAAAAAAGAAAATTGAGAGGAGGAGGCCTGCCAACATACAAAGTGCCAGTCATTTGCAAAGATTGCAAAAAAAAAAAAAAAAAGAAAGTAAACAGCTTGAAAAAGGAATGAGGCCTCCCTTTCTGCCAACATACAAAGTGCCAGGCACTTATACAGATTAACAAAATCTTAAGTAGGCCTCTTGAACAAAAAAAAAAAACGCAATGTGTGGGCCCATCTACAGATTAAAGCACTTTGAGCTACATTATTTGCATGAAAATGTGCTATATAAACAAATGTTGTTGTTGTAAATAAATAAAATAAAATAATAAAAAAAAAATCCTTAATGACCATCCCCCCCAGCATGGTTTTGTTTCTCCCCCTCTTTTCCTCCAGCCACTCCTGAACACTTTTGCCGGCTGAGGCCAAGCAAAAGGTTTCCCTCCCAAAGCGGCTATGGCCGAACTCCTTTGTTTTAGGACAGCCACAGCGCTGGCAAACAAAGGCCTCCACTTTCTTCTTTTGTTTGAGGGGGATACCTTGTTGTTGCACCAGCTCCTCCGCCTCCTGCTTCTTTCTGTGCCGCCAGGCAGTGGTGCAGGGTACTGAACGTAGTGCCAGTGGCGGTGGAGGCAGAGGAATGGCAGTGTCAGCCGGTGGGGTGAGTGGCTGGGTGATGGGTGGTTCCACATCCACGGGGCCCCGAGCTCTTTGTGTCGCCTGACCAGACAGGTCAGGTGGGTCAGGGAACTCAAAATTTTCTGCAGTGGACTGCTTGGGGCCAGTGGGCATACGGCAGGGGTGGACTCTGAAGCAAGGACCGAGCTGCTTGGCAATGGCATGGTCATTTCCAGAGCCCACCGTATCAGCTCCCTGGTGCGAGCATAGTGCCTACAGGGACACAAAGCAAAGGAAGTCAGGGTGGGAGGGAGGACAGGGGCATGGTGGACCCCACTTGTCCAGTGTGTACTTACCATTGTGTTAGGGTACACTGATTGAGAGGGAATAGCTGGATGTGTGTCTGGGCCACAAGTACCAGGTTTGTAAGTACATTCTCCTGAATGCAGATGCAATCGTGCATTACTGCTTCCCAGCAGTTCACCCTCATGCCGCAGATGGTGGTTCCTTTGGGGTGAATCCTGGACAGCTCTATACAAACGGCCTGCACAAAGCTGCTGATGTTTGGCATCTGTGCGGCTTGGCCGACCATACACCTACAAAATTCGGGGGGTTGGTTTGCGAGAGAGGGAGGAGAGAGAGAGAGAGCCAGTCAGTCCTGCCATCGATATCTGATCCAAAGGAAAGAGGCCACGCCAAAGAGGTTGAACACCTACCGTTGCAAGCTCTCCACTCCCGGTGTGACACAGGTCTGTGAGTGCTGGCGTCGGAACATCCCCTTCACCAGTCTTTCCTGGTGGTGTGGCGGGAAGTGAACTGGGGCCTTGTCACCCTCTGGCAATCATTCCCAGAGGATCTCCGCCACTTGCTGCTGCGTCATGTAGGCATGGTGACACAGCTGCAAGAGACTGCAGGCCAGGTTGACCATGTGGTCGTATCCTGGGCCAGTGTCAGGTCCAAAGCTATTTTGTTGGGGGAAGAGAGTGAAAGTGAGAAAGGGGAGTACTCATCAGATATTCCACAGGTATATCACGACTTGTCGGGAGAGACTTACCGGCTCGTGGCACACCCTTTGAATGGCCTCGTCCCCAAGGGAAGTTCTCCTGGTCAGCTGGCCCAGACTGTGAGGCGCCAATGGCAGGGCGCGACTGGGATGTTTCAGACAACAACGGTTTACAAGTTTGTGGGGTGAAGTCCTCCTCCAGGCCAAAGAGGGTGAGGTCCAGATGTTCCTCTACCGGCCCCTCGTCCTCTTGGAAGCCCTTGTCGACACTATCATCGTCTGTATGGGTTCCATCTGGAGCATCAGGATCGCTGCCAATCACTTCCTCCAGAACTCGACCGGTCTGTGAAAACAGGTACTGGATGCCAATGAGCTCACCTGTGAAAAAGAGGGAACTGGTTTAAAATGAAAAGGTGGGAGAGACAGAGAGAGAGAGACAGACAGACAGACAGACAAGACAAGGGCTGGACGCCCGCCTCACCAGTGTACTTCGCAGGCCAGGTGTAATCCTCAACAAGCTTCATGTGATACACAAGTTCGCTCAGCTCATTGAGGGAGTGCTGGAGTTGGCCACTGTAGCAGACAATATCACGGTCTCTTGCCTCCACTGCTTGTGCTGCACGGTCCTCGTTCCACTGCGCCAGGCCTTCCAGGAGATAGGCCTGAAAGTGGGCTGCGCTGGCTGAAGTGCCTGAAAGACACGGTGAGAGAAAAAGAGAGAAAAATGCAATGCCACCCACTCCCTTACACAGCACAGGTCTCAAAGAACAGGTTTCTGGGCACCCTTACCAGGTATGAAGCAGTCCAGATGCAGGTGGAACGACTCCAACGAAGTTAAACCTCGCATACACCTGAACACCGGCAGCGTGATCCCCCCTTTGACCAGCCTCCTGGTCTGCATGTACAGGTGCACACCGGGTGGGTCCTGGATGCAGTGGAGGTGGCACCTCTAAGTCTTCTAAATGTCCTGAATCTTGTCACGGTCCAAAAGCGGGATGCCCATGGTGTCAGTGGCGTCCCCAAAGGTCTCTAGTATCGCGTCAATGAGCCAGTCGGTCTCCTCCTCCCCATGAGTGCAGCGGCGGCAGTGGCGGGCCAGCTCCTTTAATGGGATGTTTTTGAAGCCGGAGCCTCGGAAACCCTTCCCCGCCTCACCAGCCATGGCCTGTCGCACCCGTGCGACGTCTCCCTGGTTCCACTCAAAAATACAGAACGAGAGACACGCCATGAAGAGGCTGTATAGTGGGTGGCTCTCCGTGGTGACACCCGCTGCGAAGCGTCGCATTAGGTGCCACACGTCGAGCCGCACCACTAGCTGATCCCACTGGTGGAATAAGAGGGACACTTTGGATGGCCCCCTGTGTGAACAGCAGTCTCAGTCCACATACAGGACCGGCGGCAGGGACACACTGGCATCACGGTATCGCTGCATCAGCCCGGGGGCCATGGGCTGCAGGCCAGCACCCTCAGCTGCAGTGAGGATGCTGATCAAGATCTGGCCATCCTCATTCCCCAAGTTAGTCACCCAGGCTGCTGTACCTGCCGCAGTCCCAGCGAGTTTCTTGGTCATCTGAATGATGAAAGGGAGAGTGATGGTAAGCTGGAAGGAAAGAAGGAAAGAAGGAAGGAGACGATTGCGATATTGCTCATCTTCTTGGTTGAGTCCATCTTTAAGATTGAGCCAAAGATGGAGGTGATCCAGGCCTTGGTCTCTTCTAGCCTCGAAGCCACCTCCCTGGTGTAGATTGACAGCAACCATTTGCACTGGGCACCGGGGTCATCGTGGTTTTAGAGGCGGAGTTGCAGATGGCTCGGCACCTGATGTGATAAACTTGGCAAACGCGAACAGGACCTGGTGTGCTCCTCGAGCAGATATCTGTGCAGCCGGTTGGCCCCGTTGCCCAGCGTGCGCTCACGTATCTGCCCGATGAGCTTTTTGTCGCAGGATAACCTGTGTTAGACAGAACAGAGACGTTAGGACTGCCCGAGTGTGCCTGTCTACCTGTGGAGAATTGACCCAGCCATCGGAGACTCTTTGTCAGACCTGTAAGTCAGGATAGCTGGAAACTCATCCCAGTGGGTTTGGTGCAGCTGATCCAAGACATCCTGCGACCAGCCTGCCACCTTCTTCCTGCAGCGCCGGCACTCTAGGTACTCCATAGCCATAAAATACCATCCATCTGTGTCCAGGACCCTCTGGACAGTCCTGTAGAGTCCGGCTCCGGAAAACCTGTGGCTGCACGCTGTGCAGGAGAGCTTGTAGCCCCACATGCGGTAGGGCATCCACAGGAAGAATGGGCGCTGAAAAAAGGTGTCAGGTGATATCGGGGGATGGAGGTTCAGGTTGCGGGGACCGGGAGAATACCACCAAAGGCGAAGGTTGGAGGTCAGTGTAGTCTTTCCGTCCTTGCCCCTGGTGATAAGAACCCGGCTTACCCACACATGCTGTTCTTTAGGTAGTGAAGTCCTCCAGCCCTCGGGGAAAAGCAGCTGTGAGTGAGTGAGTGAGTGAGTGAGTGAGAGAGAGAGAGAGAGAGAGAGAGAGAGAGAGAGAGAGAGAGAGAGAGAGAGAGAGAGAGAGAGAGAGAGACAGAGAACAAGAAACAAAAAGAATCAGACAGGGCCTGTTCCTTTCCCGGCAATGCAATTCAAAGAAACACATCCTTTTAACTCACCTCTCTCCTGGCTACAGACAGCATTTGCGAAGGCTGCTTTCCTGGATCAGCCATCGGTTGGGAGCTCCACTGGTTGCAAACTGGGAGGTGGATGCTGGGGAAGGTTGTTTACAAATTCAAACAAATAACAGGTTAAACAGAAAAAGTGAACTTACCAGCCTCCAAATCCATGCTGGCCGACAGCAGCATGTCATCGGGAATCTCGACGATGGAGGCTGCTGCAGAGAGAGAGGTGGTGGGGGCAACAGTGGTGGTTTTGGGAAGGGAGGAGGTTGCTGCCACCTTCGCCTTGTCTCTCCGCCGCACATACAGCTGGAGCGCATGCATCTTGGTCCCGACTTTGGTGTTCTGGCGCCGGAGCCATTTGATGTAACTGCGTTGGGGTACGAAATCGGGAACGGTAACAGGTTAACAAATGGGAGCAGGGTCCCACTACCTTGCTATGCCCTTCCCCTCAGACCCCACCCAAAAGTCTTTCACCTCTTGGCCTCCTGATCTTCTGCATCGTGAAGGGCCTGAAACGTCAGGTGTCCATGTTCGCCGAAGCCAAGAGCCTCTTGCCCTTGTCCAGGGTCCTGGCTGACCCGTCTCTCTCCCATCGATGACGGATGGCCATCTTCACGTCGGGAAAGAGCCAGGCGTAGGACTCCAGGACATTCTTATTGCTCGCCAGCGGGCTATCCGACACCTGACCATCTTCGTGCTCCCTCTGGTGGGTTGCCAACACCATGACGGCATAGCCGAGGTCATGGGTCAGCAACCATTTAAAAGTTTGACCCCGGTACTGTCCAAATTGGAGCTCTCTGGCGCTGTGCAGTAGCTTGGAGTCCCCGGGGTCACCACCTACTGCCCGCACATGTCTCCTGGCCTGCTCCGTGACCATCTCGGCTGACTTGACCCTGAACAGCATGGTGCCGCTCAGGCCGTATGCCTTGGCGATCTGGACCGCCTCGGCAGAGGCCTTGAGGGTCAGTTCGCCGGAGGTCTTGCGGTGGAACTGTGGCACAGCGTTCAAGCTAGATAAATGAGATAAACCAAGAGAAAGTTACAGTTCTATTCCAAAGTTTTACAACACCTCTGTTTTTCTTCAAATTTAACCAGCTGAAATGCAATGAGTGACCTGAAACTGATCTGCAGGAAACTGGCAGACATTTACATTTAAAGTTTAGGTTACCAAAAACTGAAATTAAAATAAATTTCAGAATATTACAAATTGGCCTTCAGGGAACAACTAATAGGTTACAGCCTACATATAGTCTGCACCAAGCGACATTGCCTCCAATAGAGATTAAATAAAGAGTAACTGAGCATGCAAAAAAAAAAAAGGAACAAGGGAACAACAGGATGATAAACCGCCACCTTTGAACAAAGTCTATAAGCACCAAGCCCAATATTCCAAAATGTTTGTTCTTTTTCAAATTAACCTTTGTGATATTTAGCCTATGAATACTTACATGTGAACACCGCAGGTAATGTTGGGTCTATTAAAACAATGCAATCAACCAGTACGTCAATTAAAGAAAGAAACCTTTGTTTTGAGAGGAACATTGCTATTACAAACAAAGACTCACGTCGGAACACTAGTGGCAGCCATGGTAAGAGATAGTGATGGGCGGAGTGAGGCCTCATGAAGCATCAACACGTTTGAAGCAATTGTGTCGGAAATCGTATCGAAGCTTCGAAGCATTTGACACTCACCTCTCTAGGGACACCTCCTGGCCATTTGTATTAACAGCACATTTTAACAGTAAACTCTTAGAGCATTGTGGATGAATACCGAATCTCTATGAAGTTGTGATATACACCTTTGAAGTCAAAAATTATAATTGGCAATAATGTCAAGCATTGTAAATCGACATACGCTTAGCAAGTAATTATTCTGCAGTAATCGGATCAACGTTGACTAGTTATGTTAGGTGCTAGCACGGATTACCGTTGTTTAGAAGTAAATGTATGCGTAACGGTGGCTTGAACAATTACGCCAGTCGGACAGCGCCAGGTCTCGTGTTCAATAACAAACCTGGTCAGCATCTGTCTGGGGATTGCAGATTGCCGTTGCCTGATGCGTTTGATTGATAGTTCCGATTATGCGGCAATGCTCCTTGAAAACCTGGTTGGTGTTAGACTTCTAATCGGGAATTGAATCTGCATAATGTACATTCATATTCTAATTCCAATGTAAAACCAGCATATATCAGTATTTGAATTAAACTCTTCAACCAAACTAGACTACACCTCGTGGAAATGCGATTGGTCCATCACTAACTGTCACTAAATTTTGCAATAACTATACTGATACGAACTGGCGCTACACATCCACATCATCACGTGCATTGGAAATGAGACGCTGAGCTTTTGACGCACAAATGTTTCAAAACGACACCTTGAAGCTTGTTTAAAAGTGCACGTGAGATGATGAAGGGGAGGTAAAGCCAAATGTCACTGAGATATGTCGTGTGTTTACTTTTATCAGCACTACTTCACCCCATGTCAGCCTTGTTAATGACTCTTCATCGATTGATAGAGACGCCGACATGAAGATCTACTAATGCTCTGGAAACAAAGAGCAGGCAGCTATCCATATTTATAGTAATTTAAAAAAAAAATCTGTCTTTGCCAGAAACATTTATTCTTGTTTATGGTAAGAGCAGCCCATACTAATCATTTATCTCGAAGCATGCGCAAATAAGACTTGATACACGTATATCACCTAACGTTCAAAGTACAAGACCTGCAGTTTACCTATTGTAACATAATATAGCTAATACAACTAATGAAACCCTCTACGTTAGCTAGATCTACCATTTCATCATACACATGGAACAAGACACATATTTTCATTTGATACATCTTTATCACACTGCTGCCTCACAATAAGGAGACCCGGGTTAATTTCCCGGCTCCTCCCTGCGTGGTGTTTGCATGTTTTCCTCGTGTTTGTGTGGGTTTCCTTCGGGTGCTCCGGTTTCTTCCCACAGTCCAAAGACATGCAGGTTAGGTGCATTGGAGATCCTAACATGTCCCTAGTGTGTGCTTGGTGTATGTGTGTGTCCTGCGGTGGGCTGGCATGCTGCCGGGGATTTGTTCCTGCCTTGCGCTCTGTGCTGGCTGGGATTGGCTCCAGCAGACCCCCGTGACCCTGTGTTTAGATATACTGTAGCAGGTTGGACAATGACTGACTGACTGACAGACATATTGAACATTAATGCAGTAATTATAGCAGTAATAATGAACCTGAGGAAGAAAAGGAATATTTATGAGAAGGGACAGAAACAGTGATATCGTAGCAAACAGTATAAAAACAACATATAACACAGTAAATAGAACATATAGAATATCAAACAAGATATTACACTTCACCAGCAACCACCCGGTATCTCATAAACGGAGCTGTGTTAAAACTCTATTCAGAAGAGTCCACACCCACTGTAATACGAAGGAAACAAAAATGAATGAATAACTTCAAACGGATACTCAGAAACATTCATTAATCGGAGCTTACACAGAAGACGCCAAAAAACTCAGCAAACAATTGAACTGAATCAGAACCCCCACCCCACCTGGCACTCACTCCCTTATCACCACAATGTGTCTGAAGGTACAGCGGGCATCCTGGCCAAGTCAGGTGTCAGAATAGCACACAAACCCACGAACAATCTGCGCACGGTCCTCTTTAATGCTAAAAACAAGAAATCGATAGCAGAAACACGAAACGCAGTTTATAGTATTCCACGCAGTTCTTGCTCAGCAGTATACATAGGACAAACTTCAAAAAGAATCGCAACACGTATACAGGAACATCGCAACGCCGTCAGAAGAAAGGACTCACTTTCATTGATCTACACGCATACTAAATCAACAGGACATACATTTAACTGGGACAAGTCAAATTTAAGGCCAGTACTAAAAGTGGCAGAGAGCTGGCCGAATCTTGGTTATCAAATGAGAACGCCATCAACAGACACTTGGACGTAAATCCAGCATATGTAAACTTAAGAAGAACATGTTCATAATAAATAAACTGTACACCCAATACCCCCCTCCCCCCCATCACACTGATTTAGCCACCCCCCATCCACATAATGTTTTGCTATATATTGCCTTTGATTCTTGCAAGTCTAAGCATTATCCTCTGATGAAGACCCCTGGCAGGGGTTGAAAGCTCAGGAATAAAAACTACTTTATGATACATGATTCATTTTTTCTCCCTTTGTGGATCTCCAGCTGCAAATATATATATATATATATATATATATATATATATATATATATATATATATATATATATATACTGTATATATATATATATATATGTTGATTTCTGTATTCAGTGAATACACGCATAACACTTCACTATAGAAGTTAGGCAGTGCAACACAGAGACTGGAATATTTATGAGAACAGCCAGAGTATTATGGTGAAGGAAGTGTTTTGAACCATATTAGTACAGCTGTTCTTATGCATTCTAATAGTCAGCATTTTAATATGCAAAATTAGTCATTTTATATTTTGACACTAAGTAATGTACTGCACAATAATTTCAGTTGTGTTGATGATCCAGAAAGATTTGTTTCACCAATCACAACTCTGTTGAAATTTTGTAACCTGGTGGTGGAATATGCAGTGTAATGTAATTAATATAACTGCCTAACTCTCGGGTCGAAGCAGTAAGCTGACATGAGGAGTGGAAATGTCCCGCCCCCATGCATTGCGGTTCGAAGCAATGAGCAGACATGCGTAGTACTGAGATTGCATCCTGATGGGGTGTCGAAGCCTCAGACATGCGCACTAGGTTAACTGAGGCTTCAAAGCGTCGAGCAGATTCGAAGCCTTGGACATGCGCACTGGGTTAACTGAGGCTTCGAAGCGTCGAGCAGATTCGAAGCCTCAGACATGCGTAGTACTTAGATTGAGTCATGACGGGCTTCGAACGGTGCTTCGAAGCCTCAGACATGCGTAGTACTGAGCTCATGACGGAGCTCTGAAGCCTCAGACATGCGTAGTACTGAGATTGGATCATGATAGGGCTTCGAAGTCTCGAGCAGACATGGTTACTGGTTACTGAATCTTTGTGAAGCCTCAGCACACTCAAAGGCATTGACCTCTATATTTTGAGAGTCTATCTGACACTTAACTCTCTAGTTATATTTTGTAATTCGTATTGACATTACACACTTCACTTAATATAGTTAAACTACAATTCAGGTAGTTGCTGAGAAGTAATTATTGTTCTTGTGGGTTGCTGTGATTTCCTCTGATACATAGTGTCAAAGATCCATCCATCCATCCATTGTCTCCCGCTTATCCGAGGTCGGGTCGCGGGGGCAGCAGCTTGAGCAGAGATGCCCAGACTTCCCTCTCCCCGGCCACTTCTTCTAGATCTTCCGGGAGAATCCCAAGGCGTTCCCAGGCCAGTCGAGAGACATAGTCCCTCCAGCGTGTCCTGGGTCTTCCCCGGGGCCTCCTCCCGGTTAGACGTGCCCGGAACACCTCACCAGGGAGGCGTCCAGGAGGCATCCTGATCAGATGCCCGAGCCACCTCATCTGACTCCTCTCGATGCGGAGGAGCAGCGGCTCTACTCTGAGCCCCTCCCGGATGACTGAGCTTTTCACCCTATCTTTAAGGGAAAGCCCAGACACCCTGCGGAGGAAACTCATTTCATACTCTCGGAGTACCCCCCACAGGATTCCCCGAGGGACACGGTCGAATGCCTTTTCTAAGTCCACAAAACACATGTAGACTGGTTGGGCAAACTCCCATGCACCCTCCAGGACCCTGCTAAGGGTATAGAGCTGGTCCACTGTTCCGCGACCAGGACGAAAACCACACTGTTCCTCCTGAATCCGAGGCTCGACTATCCGACGGACCCTCCTCTCCAGGACCCCTGAATAGACTTTTCCAGGGAGGCTGAGGAGTGTGATCCCTCTGTAGTTGGAACACACCCTCCGATCCCCCTTCTTAAAGAGGGGGACCACCACCCCGGTCTGCCAATCCAGAGGCATTGTCCCAGATGTACATGTGATGTTGCAGAGGCGTGTCAGCCAAGACAGTCCTACAACATCCAGAGCCTTGAGGAACTCCGGGCATATCTCATCCACCCCCGGGGCCCTGCCACCAAGGAGTTTTTTGACCACCTCGGTGACCTCAGTCCCAGAGATGGGGGAGCCCACCTCTGAGTCCCCAGGCTCTGCTTCCTCATTGGAAGGCATGTTAATGGGATTGAGGAGGTCTTCGAAGTATTCCCCCCACCAACCCACAACGTCCCGAGTCGAGGTCAGCAGCACACCATCCCCACCATATACAGTGTTGACACTGCACTGCTTCCCCTTCCTGAGACGCCGGATGGTGGACCAGAATCTCCTCGAAGCCGTCCGAAAGTCGTTCTCCATGGCCTCCCCAAACTCCTCCCACGCCCGAGTTTTTGCCTCAGCAACCACCAAAGCCGCATTCCGCTTGGCCTGCCGGTACCTATCAGCTTCCTCCGGGGTCCCACAGGACAAAAGGGTCCTGTAGGACTCCTTCTTCAGCTTGACGGCATCCTTCACCGCCGGTGTCCACCAGCGGGTTCGGGGATTGCCGCCACGACAGGCACCGACCACCTTACGGCCACAGCTCCGGTCAGCTGCCTCAACAATAGAGGCACGGAACATGGCCCATTCGGACTCAATGTCCCCCACCTCCCTCGGGATGTGGTCGAAGTTCTGCCGGAGGTGGGAGTTGAAGCTACTTCTGACAAGGGGCTCTGCCAGACGTTCCCAGCAGACCCTCACAACACGTTTGGGCCTACCACGCCTGACCGGCATCCTCCCCCACCATCGAAGCCAACTCACCACCAGGTGGTGATCAGTTGACAGCTCCGCCCCTCTCTTCACCCGAGTGTCCAAGACATGTGGCCGCAAGTCCGATGACACGACCACAAAGTCGATCATCGAACTGAGGCCTAGGGTGTCCTGGTGCCAAGTGCACATATGAACACCCCTATGCTTGAACATGGTGTTCGTTATGGACAATCCGTGACGAGCACAGAAGTCCAATAACAAAACACCGCTCGGGTTCAGATCAGGGGGGCCATTCCTCCCAATCACTGACATAGTGTCAAAGATATATTGTCATATATCAACTTTATATATATAAAAAGATTAGGTAAATCGTGCAACCTTTTTATCCATCCATCCATCCATTGTCTCCCGCTTATCCGAGGTCGGGTCGCGGGGGCAGCAGCTTGAGCAGAGATGCCCAGACTTCCTTCTCCCTGGCCACTTCTTCTAGCTCTTCCGGGAGAATCCCAAGGCATTCCCAGGCCAGTCGAGAGACATAGTCCCTCCAGCGTGTCCTGGGTCTTCCCCGGGGCCTCCTCCCGGTTGGACGTGCCCGGAACACCTCACCAGGGAGGCATCCAGGAGGCATCCTGATCAGATGCCCGAGCCACCTCATCTGACTCCTCTCGATGCGGAGGAGCAGCGGCTCTACTCTGAGCTCCTCCCGGATGACTGAGCTTCTCACCCTATCTTTAAGGGAAAGCCCAGACACCCTGCGGAGGAAACTCATTTCAGCCGCTTGTATTCGCGATCTCGTTCTTTCGGTCACTACCCATAGTTCATGACCATAGGTGAGGGTAGGAACATAGATCGACTGGTAAATTGAGAGCTTTGCCTTACGGCTCAGCTCCTTTTTCACCACGACAGACCGATGCAATGCCCGCATTACTGCGGATGCTGCACCGATCTGCCTGTCGATCTCACGCTCCATTTTTCCCTCACTCGTGAACAAGACCCCGAGATACTTGAACTCCTCCACTTGGGGCAGGATCTCGCTACCAACCCTGAGAGGGCACTCCACCCTTTTCCGGCTGAGGACCATGGTCTCGGATTTGGAGGTGCTGATTCTCATCCCAGCCGCTTCACACTCGGCTGCGAACCGATCCAGAGAGAGCTGAAGATCACGGCCTGATGAAGCAAACAGGACAACATCATCTGCAAAAAGCAGTGACCCAATCCTGAGCCCACCAAACCGGACCCCCTCAACACCCTGGCTGCGCCTAGAAATTCTGTCCATAAAAGTTATGAACAGAATCGGTGACAAAGGGCAGCCCTGGCGGAGTCCAACTCTCACTGGAAACGGGTTCGACTTACTGCCGGCAATGCGGACCAAGCTCTGGCACCGATCGTACAGGGACTGAACAGCCCTTATCAGGGGGGCCGGTACCCCATACTCTCGGAGTACCCCCCACAGGATTCCCCGAGGGACACGGTCGAATGCCTTTTCCAAGTCCACAAAACACCTTTTTATGGAACGCTTAATTTTGTTCAAAACCGTACGTCATATAGTATACATCTATAAATATCATTTTTTTGTCTTCATTAGGAGAATACAACAATGATACTCTCGTGTCAATTAAACCAATTTAACGTGCATATGTCAAACAACATATTTCCACATCCGCCGCAGTAAGAACAGTGGTAGTAGTTCAGTTGTGCGAAGCTCGTTGATTATCCTGATTAGGTGGCTCAATGGTATCGCAACTGTCTCTCGGTAAAAACACCAGCGGTTCGCGTCGTCGATCCTCCACTTGTTAAAGGTTTTTTTCAATTCCTCCATTTAACAATATTTTCAGCTTGGACGGATAGCGAGCGAATCGAGCTGTCGAGGGAAGATTGGGCCTCCGTAGACGGGCAGGGGGCACACGTCCCTAATTATATTGTGTATGTAAAGAGTTTCACTGTAAAACGTAATAAGCTTCATATTTGTGTGTTTGGAGACCCTGGTGTCGTACTGAATTTGTATTGTAGAAAAACAAACTACTGTCCAGCATGCCTAAATGTGTCTTTTCGTTTCTGATCGCTATACGGCACTTCCAGTTTAAGACAATTCGCTATAAACAGTTTCAGCCAATCAGCGCCTTCTAAAAATGCAGAATGACAGTGTGACCCTTTATTGTAGCGGCGCAGCATCTTCGTACAGTCAGTCATTGTCCTGTTAGACTATTTACTGTTAAGTGCTGCTTGAGGTAGCGTTTATAGTACAACAGGTAGCCTACGTAGTTCTTAAATTGGTATTGAAATGCACACACAAGTCTCCTAAATTATTTATTGAAATGCCTACGTTTACAGTGTCCGTTTTAGGAAATCGTAGTTTTTACTTGTTCCCGTTATTAGGAATTACAATTTCTCAGTGTCACTTATTATTCGTTACTACTCGCGAGTCCCGCATCATTGAGATTCTGATTTATATTCGGTATAAACAATTTTTTAAAAGGAGCGTTCATTGAACTGACTATAGCAGACTTGTCATCTTCTTAAAATGACTTTATTGATTTGATGTTGACAATCATAAGGTCAAAAACCAAGGAGGCGATGAGTTTGCACGGACTGTGCTGTTTCTTTTTTTTTTCATGACATCGCATCAGTAGAGAGTGCGTCAAATTAACAATGCATTCTGTCCTAAATGACAGCGCACACGCTTTTTGATATTTCCTAAAGGCCAATGTGTCTCAGTTTGCTCATTAATATATTATGACAGTGTATTTTAGTGAGAATGATTATAAACATATTACCCATGTTCATTTCCCATGTAGATATGTAACGTTTGGTGAGAATGAATGAATGAATTCCTATCCTTACTGGACTGTTTTGACTTGACACAACATGTTGATTTTCCAACCCATTCTGGCGGTCATATATTGGACCTGATCTGCACTTCTGGACTATCTGTTGCCAACATTTACAGCACTGATTTGGGACTCTCTGACCATAAAGCAGTATTTTTCACTGTCTCATTACCTATCCCACCTCTTACCTGTAAACGACAAATTTCTTACAGAAACCTTAAAAATATCTGTCCCTCTATCCTTTCAGGATCCATTTCTGATCTTTTACTGTCTGCACCTATTCCACCAACACTAGATAGTTTTGTTGACCACTATAACTCAGCCCTTCACTCAGCATTAGATAAAACAGCTCCTTTAAAACATAAGGAGGTTTCCTTTAAGCGCTCAGCTCCTTGGTATAACTCAGAATTGCGATCTATGAAAGCAGCTGGCCGACGCCTTGAGAGAATGTCACGTAAGACTGGCCTCACCGTGCACATCCAGGCTTTCTCTGACCACCAAAGAGCTTACAGAGAAGCACTAACTTCTGCCAAGAACACCCATTATGGCAGAATAATAGAAAGTGGCCATGATAACCCAAGGGTTTTGTTCTCTGTAGTTAATAAACTACTTGAACCCGCATCTGGTCCAACTACCTCTTCTACTGAAGTCTGTGAGGAATTCCTCCACTTTTTCCGTAACAAAATTAAAGATCTAAATAATTCAACTAACATAAATATATCATCTGTTTATATCTCTCCCTGTTTTCCCACTCCATCCAGCTCCTTCTCTAAGTTCTCACCAATCACTTCTGCGTTTGTTAATAACCTGCTTTGTAAGATGAGGCCGACTACTTGTGTACTGGACCCCATCCCCACCACACTACTTAAATCCTGCCTTCATGCCATAATCCCGACTGTTACAACAATAATAAACTCATCCCTTGACACTGGCTCCGTGCCACTCACTTTTAAAATTGCTTCTGTAACCCCAATGTTAAAAAAGTCTGGCCTTGATGCTGACAATCTTAACAATTTCCAGCCTATCTCCCACTTATCTTTCCTGTCAAAAGTTCTTGAGCGTGTTGTAGCTTCCCAACTCACCAATTACCTAACCTCTAATAATTTGATGGAACCCTTTCAGTCTGATTTCAGGGTGCGGCACAGCTGTGAAACTGCTCTGCTACGGGTAACCAATGATTTGCTTATGGCAGCAGACTCTGGACAAACCAGCATATTAATTCTGTTAGACCTCAGTGCAGCATTTGACACAGTCAGACATGACATCCTACTGTTCAGAATGGAGAACATGCTGGGTATCTCTGGCACTGCCCTCCAGTGGTTCAAGTCCTATCTGAGTGATAGGCAAGAGTTTGTTAGTCTTGGCAACAGCAGATCCAACTCCGTGCCAGTCACACAAGGAGTCCCTCAGGGCTCTGTCCTTGGTCCTCTGCTTTTCTGTATTTATATGCTTCCCCTTGGCCATATTATCCGTAGTTATGGATTGGGTTATCATTTTTATGCAGATGATACCCAGCTCTACTTCAATGTTAAAAGTGGAACTTCATCAGAGCTTTCTCAGCTCACAACCTGCCTTAGTGAAATTAAAACCTGGATGGAGCAGAACTCTTTAAAATTAAATTGCAATAAAACTGAACTCCTGCAAATTGGGACTAAAATGCAACTTAATAAAATGAGCTCCTTCCCAGTCCATCTTGGCAGTGATCTCATCAGACCTGCCTCTACTGTAAAAAATCTTGGTGTCATTTTTGATTCCTCCCTCACTTATTCCACCCACATAAATCACATTAAGAAACTTTCTTACTTTCACCTCCGTAACATATCCCGTGTTCGCTCCTTCCTCTCCTTCTCTAATGCTGAGAAACTTGTCCATGCTTTTATCACATCCCGCATCGATTATTGTAATTCCCTACTGGCAGGTGCCCCTTCTAATCTTATATCACAGCTCCAGCTTATTCAAAACTCAGCTGCAAGAGTCCTTACTCGAGCCAGCAGCAACGAGCACATCACACCCATCCTGCTCCGTCTTCACTGGCTCCCTGTGTCCTACAGAATCGAATATAAAATCCTACTAATAACCTACAAAGCTTTAAATAACCTCGCACCAAACTACATCAGTGACCTCCTCCATCACTATGTGCCTGTCTGCCCACTAAGGTCCTCTGATTGTGGTAATCATGTTGTGCCCGTCACTAATCTACACTCCATGGGTGACAGCAGGGCCTTCAGCTGTATAGCGCCCAGACTCTGGAATGACCTACCAAAATTAATCAGGTCAGCTGACTCCATGAATTCCTTTAAAAAACAACTCAAAACTCATCTGTTCAGGAAGGCTTTTAGCTCTATTTGACTTTATTACCTTTCTCTCAGTTTACATCTCTGTCAAGATGCCAATGTAACCTGTATGTGTGTGCGAGACCATCAATTATGTTGTCTGTTTTTTTCAGAATTTACTGTCTTAATCTTCTTTATTTATTTATCTGGTTTGTACAATGCTATATACTGTATATTCTGCCGTTCTTTATTATATTCTGTAAGTGCCTTGAGCATGGGAAAGGCGCTATATAAATAAAATGTATTATTATTATTATTATTAAAAAGTAACAACATATATAATAGTTATGTTGCATTGTTTATGATTAACAAAATTCAAAGTTTATCTGAAATGTTCTACTTATACAGTCGATTTATTCCACTTCTGAAGGTGTACATTGTCGGTATTCTCCATTGCAATTGCCCCAGAGTGTAACGTGTGTCAGTGCAACTGAAGGGTGGCAGACGAGCTCACGTAATGGGTGACAAGGCACATCCTCACCCTGATGCCGAGGCTGTTGTCATGAATATTCCCATCTTGTGCTTTTTCTCGTTCCTGCCAGTTTACTATTATTATTGGACACGTATGTAGAGGGAATGTGTGTCTTATTTTATGTCTATGAAAGGAAGGACGGTAAAGCCTTGAATGACACTGAGTGTTGATACTTTGGGTGACACGACAGGTGAGGAGCAGGGAACGTTAAATGTGACAGTGACTGCGGGGGATTGTGGGACTGGAAGATGGTTTAAGAATACAGAAACGACAAAAGCTTAGTCTTTCAATAATTCTATTCACATCAATGATTTACTCCGTTGTGCTGCAGTTCGGAAGAATACCCACATTCCCCCAGTGCAGCCTTTGATAAGATGCATTAAGAAGGAAAGAATGTGCTTTTTTGAAAGTTTGCCTCCAGATGTGCTTATCCAGCTGCTCCTTCTTGTCAGTACTTGAGTGATCTTTATGTTCACCTCTGGATGAATTCGCAGTTTCTTTACAACTTTTTTGTCTCATTAACGCAGAACTCCCGAAGCTTTCCTAAAATTGCAGAAGGCAGTTGTGATTAGTTATGCAGCACACGCTTTTACTCACATTGCTTTTTGGAAATCAGTAATACAAATCAGCTACAGATGTGGGAATCACTGAATAGTAAAAACGTTTAATGAGAGTGTCTTGCGCATATACTGGTGTAATGACCACGTCGGCTTTAGTGAAGCGTTTCTTAGCCTCTCTGATATGATCGACATGGCGTAGAGTAGATTCTGGATTGTTATAATACGTGCTACCTTACGCAAAATATGCTCATTAATTTGTTACAGATTCTAGGTGGACACGATTCCACACCAAGGAAAAAGGTGCCCCATGTAAATCGTTCATAATGTCTCCAAAATATATTTGTTAACTTTCAGACAAGTACTACTTAACTGTTTTATACAAAATCCTTATTTCAACATATGCGAGCCTAAATTAGGATTTGATCTCGGGTTAGCGAACCTTATCGCTGTAGCAAGAACAACTGCTTTTACGCTTTGAGCCAAAGCGCTTTAACTGACTAGTGAATGACCAAATCGACTGCTGACTGCGCAGATATCAATGACGTCATTACGCAAGCGTGACTCAAAATCACGTGACGGGCGCATTTGAAGCAAGCCTCGAAGCGGCGCTTCGATCTCCAGTGCTTCGAAAGCTCGACACAATGTCGAAACCTGAGTATCGAGCGGCCCATCGCTAGTCTGGGTATCTCTGCTCAAGCTGCTGCACTCCCCCGCCCGACCGGATCAGCGGAAGAGGATGGATCAGAATAAGAACACCTGGACTAATTAGAACACATGCGTTTCCTCGGCCAGCTAATCGCTGCACAGGGCGGCCACCCAAAAAACTAGGGCGTACTATTCAATATGGGAGTAAGGTAAGTGCTTGATTTTCGATAAAACTGCATTTTCCTTTTTAACGGAGCTGTTCGTAAAAGTCGTGTGATTTACAGTGGCTACCTTCATACTGTATTTAAAACACGGTTCTGTGCCGGTAATGTTGAGCATCAACACTCCGTTAAGTATTGCCCAACTTTCCGTTATATTTCGGTTTATGCTTCTTGTATTTATTATGGTTGTGTAGTCGGTCGGCTGGGGGAAGAAAGAGAACGTTGCAGTTAGAAGCTGTGTCTTTAAAAGCTACACAAGGCATTTTTGTTTTCGGCCTTCACAGTTTAGAACAGTGCTCCTCAACCTTTTCTCACCTACGACACACCAACTTTCTTCCTAGAATTCCGCGGCACATCAAAAGCCAAAATATATGGCAGTAACGTAGCGGGGGGGGGGGTTGTCCGCACCGAGCGCCAGCTATTTAGAGGCGTCCAAACTACGGTAGTTTCCTTTTTTTTTTTGTTCCTTGAGGAGGCACAAAAAAAAATTCTTTCAGCTTTGGGGCGTCAAATTTTTCACCGCTCCGGACAACATGAACTCCAATTTATTTTTCAGCTTTAGGCCGTCACATTTTTCACCGCCCTGGGCAACATGATCTCCAGCTACGCCACTGATATATAGATATTAATTTAATACACAAATTTTACAATAATTTTTCATTTTTTATTATAAGTATACATTTATTATAAGTATACATACATAAAAACAACACTATATTTACTTTTATGCAATCTTAATAATTATTATAACATAATGACTGATTAATGTGATACCTGCGCTTGTTTCAATGAACACAAAAGTTTTATATTCGGCTCAATATTTGACAGCGCAACCCGAAGTTCTTGGTCAAGATCTTTTAAGCATGACCGCTTATCGTTTTTAATTAACACAAGAGTTGAAAAACTTTGCTCACATGAATAAGTCGTCGAAAATGGAAGTAGTGTTAGGATGGCCTTGGCAGAAATGCGAGGATATTCTTTCTTAACGGAAATCCAGAAAACATCTAATGGAACTTCGGTGAAATGCAGTTTTAACGTCCCGTCATTACTTAATTCTATAAATTCCTCTCGAATTTGCAGTGACAGTGCTTCAGTAGAATTTATTGCATTGGTTGCAAAAGGATTTCGAATCCAATCGTATTGTTCCGTATTAATAGAATAAAAATAGTGATCAAATTTCTGCTGAAGCATACTTAAATGTTGTTGGGCCAAATCCACAATTAATTGCTTGTGTTCAGTCGTACTATGGTTGGTCCTTTGGTACATTTCTAAACATCCTTTTTGCAACACTTCCTGCCAAAGTTCGAGTTTTTTTTTTGAACCCCTGTAATTTATCGGAGCACGTCAATATATTCTCATTCCGTCCTTGCATTTTTTTATTAAGTTCATTCAGATGCTCGAATATATCAGCCATGTATGCAAGTTTGGCTATCCAGTAATCATCATCGAGGCGCTGGTATAGTTCGGGCATATTTTGATCTAAAAGAAACTCGCGCACCTCGTAGCGAAGCTCAAACAATCTAGCCAAAACTTTGCCTCGGGATAGCCAACGAACTTCAGTATAAAACAATAAGGATTCATATTCGGCTCCCATTTCTGCACAGAGTATTCCAAAGATTCGCGAATTTAGGGCTCTCGATTTAATTATGTTTATGATTTTAATGCATTCATTCATCGTGTTCAAAACTTCCTCTGGCAAATTCTTGACCATCAATGCTTCTCGACGTATGCAGCAGTGTGTAATTTGTATTATAGGATTTTTTTGTTTTACACAAGAGACAAAACCTTTTTTACTACCCGTCATTGCCGCAGCACCATCCATGCAAATAGCAATGCAATTGCTCCATTGAATATTATATATTTTGAAGAAATCATCGGTTACTCGGAAAATTTCTTCACCAGTAGTTTGCTCTGGAACCCCCTTACAAAATCAATAATGTTCTTTAATAAAGTCCTCGTCAACGAAACGTACAATAGCTATCATTTGTGCTTTATTTTTAATATCGGTTGATTCGTCGATTTGAAGCGCAAATTTTTCAGCCAATATCAGTTTTCTAATCAGTGTTCCTAAAATATCGCTTGACATGTCGTGAATACGTCTTTTAACAGTATCGGCAGACAACAAAACTTTATTCACTTCCTTAACTTCATTGGGCCCAAGCATAAGTCGAACAATTTCCATGCATGCTGGTTTAATAAGTGTTTCGCCGATAGTATGTTGTCTTTTCTGACGTGCAATTAATTTTGCAACATGGTAGCTAGCTTCTAAGGCCTTTTCAGAAACCGTAACGGCCGATTTCATAAATTGCTTCTGTTTTTGATTTTGTTCTAAGCGCCTCTGAAAATATTGTTTGTCTTTTTTGGCGTAACTGGGATGGTTTGAATTTAGATGCCGATTTAGTTTACTGGGTGCCATTGCCTCGTTTGATAGCTGATCACCGCAAATGATGCATTGTGGCTTTGGAGCCATTTCGTCACCACACCACAAGAATCCGTATCGAATGTCGTCTTCGTTGTACTTCCTTTTCACAATCTTCTTTGTTTTTTTTGCAACACTTGTGCTGGGTTCTTCATCATCTGTACGTGAAGACGAATCTTTTCCACGTAAAAATGTATCCATATTTAAAGGGGTATAAAACTAAATATGAATCACATGAAGAACGTTAACCATACACAATTCAGCAACACAACTAATAGTAAAGAACGATAACTACTGTCGCAAGACGAGTGAATGCCACGTAGCACGACTAATACGTCGGCTTGAATTGAATCTACGTGAGGGCACGGAGCACTCTGCCTATCAAAGCCTACTACGCAGTTGTCTGGCGACTGTGTAGGGCATACGTCGTAGGCGCCAGGCGATGGGATTTATTATTTCAGAGAAATGACACATAAAATTATGAAACCTTTAAAAGGTTATTTACGAAAATATTTCATTGCACGTATTCTCGTTATTGTGTTTCTAAGGAGGACCGTTGAAATTATATTTAGTTAGAAAATTGTCTTATTTGACCGCGGCACACCTGTATCGGCTCAAGGCACACTAGTGTGCCGTGGCACACCGGTTGCGGAGCACTGGTTTAGAAAACAAATGATTCTGGTAGATGTGGATGTACAGTAAGTATTTATAAAACAGTAAAGAGTGTCATAAGAATTCTGGATGTAATTAAACGTAATTGTAAAATCGAGCCTTTTGTTAGAAAATGATACTCACGCCCATTTTAACCTACTTCCGCCAATCATGTATTAAATTTGCGTACGTCAGGCACAGATCAACTAATTGAAAATTTAAACGTCGCAATCACCTTTTTAGTTAACAAATTGTTAATCGGTGTTATTTGTCATTCATGTCCCACTTTAGCCAATTGCCTTATGGATACGTAAAAAGAAAGGTGGGAGTAGTGATGGGCGGAGTGAAGCCTCACGAAGCATCAAAACGTTTGAAGCAATTGTGTTGGAAATCGTATCGAAGCTTCCAAGCTGGCCATTTTCATTAACGTTACACAAACTTATGATCCACTTCAATGACGTCTGTTACAACTCTTATTGCTTTTGTTTTTTCGCAGTTACAGACTGACAACGAAGAGAAGGGTTCTTCAGCAGCTTCTAGTGTCTGATGTCTAAAAAATATAACTTTAACTATCCCCTCCTCGAACCGCCACCTTATCATGGTGGAGGGGTTTGCGTGTCCCAATGATCCTAGGAGCTCTGTTGTCCAGGGCTTTATGCCCCTGGTAGGGCCACCCAAGGCAAACTGGTCCTAGGTGAGGGATGAGACAAAGTGCTGTTCAATAAACCTTCCATGATAAATAAAAAATTTGGACGCCGTTTTCCCTTGCCCGGACTCTGGTCACCAGGGCCCCCCCTCTGGAGGTGGGGCTCGATGGCGAGCGCCTGGTGACCGGGCTTACACCCATGGGGCTCGGCCGGGCACAGCCCGAAGAGGCAACGTGGGCCCCCCCTTCCCATGGGCTCACCACCTATGGGAGGGGCCAAGGAGGTTGGGTGCAGTGTGAGTTGGGTGGTGGCCGAAGGCGGGGACCTTGGCGGTCCGATCCTCGGCTACAGAAACTGGCTCTTGGGACGTGGAATGTCACCTCTCTGAAGGGGAAGGAGCCTGAGCTAGTGCGTGAGGTTGAGAGGCTCCGGCTAGATATAGTCAGGCTCACCTCGACAAACCGCTTGGACTCTGGAACCGATCTCCTTGAGAGGGGCTGGACTCTCTATCCACTCTGGAGTTTCCCCCGGTGAGAGGCCCAGAGCGGGTGTGGGTATACTTATTGCCCCCCGACTTGGAGCCTGTACATTGGGGTTTACCCGGGTGGTCGAGAGGGTAGCCTCCCTTCGCCTTCGGGTGGGGGGACGGGTCCTAACTGTTGTTTGTGCATATGCACTGAACAGCAGTTCGGAGTACCCACCCTTTTTGGAGTCCCTGGAGGGTGTGCTGGAGGGCATACCATCTGGGGACTCCCTCGTACTGCTGGGAGACTTCAATACTCACGTGGGCAATGACAGTGAGACCTGGAAGGGCTTGATTGGGAGGAATGGCCCCCCCGATCTGAACCTGAGTGGTGTTTTGTTATTGGACTTCTGTGCTCGTCACGGATTGTCCATAACGAACACCATGTTCAAGCATAGGGGTGTTCATATGTGCATTTGGCACCAGGACACCCTAGGGCTCAGTTCGATGATCGACTTTGTGGTGGTGTCGTCGGACTTGCGGCCACATGTCTTGGACACTCGGGTGAAGAGAGGGGCGGAGCTGTCAACTGATCACCACCTGGTGGTGAGTTGGCTTCGATGGTGGGGGAAGATGCCGGTCAGGCCTGGTAAGCCCAAACGTGTTGTGAGGGTCTGCTGGGAACGTCTGGCAGAGCCCCCTGTCAGAAGTAGCTTCAACTCCCACCTCTGGCAGAACTTCGACCATGTCCCGAGGGAGGTGGGGGACATTGAGTCTGAATGGGCCACGTTCCGTGCCTCTATTGTTGAGGCGACTGACCGGAGCTGTGGCCGTAAGGTGGTCGGTGCCTGTCGTGTCGGCAATCCCCAAACCCGTTGGTGGACACCAGCGGTGAGGGATGCCGTCAAGCTGAAGAAGGAGTCCTACCGGTCCTTTTTGTCCTTTGGGACTCTGGAGGCAGCTAATAGGTACCAGCAGGCCAAGCGGAATGCGGCTTTGGTGGTTGCTGAGGCAAAAACTCGGGCATAGGAGGAGTTTGGGGAGGACATGGAGAACGACTTTCGGATGGCTTCGAGGAGATTCTGGTCCACCGTCCGGCGTCTCAGCAGGGGGAAGCAGTGCAGTGTCAACACTGTATATGGTAGGGATGGTGCGCTGCTGACCTCGACTCGGGATGTTGTGGGTCGGTGGGGGGAGTACTTCGAAGACCTCCTCAATCCCACTAACATGCCTTCCAATGAGGAAGCAGAGCTTGGGGACTCGGAGGTGGGCTCCCCCATCTCTGGGACTGAGGTCACCGAGGTGGTCAAAAAACTCCTTGGTGGCAGGGCCCCGGGGGTGGATGAGATACGCCTGGAGTTCCTCAATGCTCTGGATGTTGTAGGGCTGTCTTGATTGACACGTCTCTGCAACATCGCATGGACATCAGGGACAGTGCCTCTGGATTGGCAGACCAAGGTGGTGGTCCCCATCTTTAAGAAGGGGGACCAGAGGGTGTGTTCCAACTACAGAGGGATCACACTCCTCAGCCTCCCTGAAAAAGTCTATTCGGGGGTTCTGGAGAGGAGGGTCCGTTGGATAGTCGAACCTCGGGTTCAGGAGGAACAGTGTGGTTTTCGTCCTGATCGCGGAACAGTGGACCAGCTCTATACCCTTAGCAGAGTCCTGGAGGGTGCATGGGAGTTCGCCCAACCAGTCTACATGTGTTTTGTGGACTTGGAAAAGGCGTTCGACCGTGTCCCTCGGGGAATCCTGTGGGGGGTGCTCCGGGAGTATGGGGTACCGGACCTCCTGATAAGGGCTGTTCGGTCCCCGTACAACCGGTGTCAGAGCTTGGTCCGCATTGCCGGCAGTAAGTCGAACCCGTTTCCAGTGAGAGTTGGACTCCACCAGGGCTGCCCTTTGTCACCTATTTTGTTCATAACTTCTATGGACAGAATTTGTAGGCGCAGCCAGGGTGTTGAGGGGGTCCGGTTTGGTGGACTCAGGATTGGGTCACTGCTTTTTGCCCTGTTTGGTTCATCAGGCCGTGATCTTCAGCTCTCTCTGGATCGGTTCGCAGCTGAGTGTGAAGCGGCTGGGATGGGAATCAGCGCCTCCAAATCCGAGACCATAGTCCTCAGCTGGAAAAGGGTGGAGTGCCCTCTCAGGGTTGGAAGCGAGATCCCGCCTCAAGTGGAGGAGTTCAAGTATCTCGAGGTCTTGTTCACGAGTGAGGGAAGAATGGAGCGCGAGATCGACAGGCGATCGGTGCGGCGTCCGCAGTGATGCGGGCTCTGCATCGGTCTGTCGTGGTGAAAAAGGAGCTGAGCCACAAGGCAAAGCTCTCAATTTACCAATTGATCTATGTTCCTACCCTCACCTATGGTCATGAGCTGTGGGTAGTGACCGAAAGAACGAGATTGCGAATACAAGCGGCTGAAATGAGTTTCCTTTGCAGGGTGTCTGGGCTTTCCCTTAAAGATAGGGTGAGAAGCTCAGTTATCCAGGACGAGCTCGGAGTAGAACCACTGATCTTCCACATCGAGAGGAGTCAGATGAGGTGGCTCGGACATCTGATCAGGATACTTCCTGGACACCTCCCTGGTGAGGTGTTCCGGGCACGTCCAACCGGGAGGAGGCCCCGGGGAAGACCCAGGACACGCTGGAGGGACTATGTCTCCCGGCTGGCCTGGGAATGCCTCGGGATTCTCCCGGAAGAGCTAGAAGAAGTGGCCGGGGAGAGGGAAGTCTGGGTATCTCTGCTCAAGATGCTGCCCCCGCGACCCGACCTCGGATAAGCGGAAGAGGATGGATGGATGGATAAACTCTAACGTGGTGTAAACATTATAATTATATTGTATACTTTGTTTCATGAATGAAAACGAAAAACTATTTTCAGTTCACACAGATCTTGATGATTTTAATTTTGTCAACATGCTAAATGGTTCCCACAGACCCGAACACAACGTAGATGTTAATAGTGTATTTCACAGAAACGATCCGCATTGTTTAATTTGATATATGACACGATGTGATGGCAGAAACCCTCTGAACTTCACAATGATTCGTATTATTTGGTTTCTAAACGGGTCTTTGACCCAACGTTACTTTCCGGGCTTTGCCGAGACCTGCCGAAACCTTCTAAAAGTGATTTTAGGAAGTCAGTCCTGAAATGACAGAGACGTCACTTCCAGGTCTAAAACTGTGGGTCTACAACTGTGGTGACGTATGGTGCTTTGGCTCTGCAAGTGGATGCTTCTCCAGTCAGCAGCCGATTCGGTCACTCACTCGTCTGCTGAACTGCTTTGGCTCAAAGCGTAAAAGCAGTTGTCCCTGCTACATCGGTAAGGTGCGCTGATGCGAGTTCAAATCCTAATTGAGGCTCGCGTATGGTTCTTGCCTAAAGTTAAAATAAGGACTTTGTATTAAACAGCTATGTAGTGCTTGTCTGTAAGTTAACAAATATATTTTGGAGACATTATGAACGATTTACATGGGGCACTTTTTTCCTCCGTGTGGAATCGTGTCCACCTAGAATCTGTAACAAACTGATGAGCATATTTTGCGTAAGGTAGCACGTATTATAACAATCCAGAATCTACTCTACCCCATGTTGATCATATCAGAGAGGCTAAGAAACGCTTCACTAAAGCCGACGTGGTCATTACACCAGTATATGCGCAAGACACTCCTCATTAAACGTTCTTACTATTCAGTGATTCCCAGATCTGTAGCTGATTTATATTACTGATTTCCAAAAAGCAATGTGAGTAAAAGCGTGTGCTGCATAAATAATCACAACTGTCTTTCAGCGCCATCAACAGTGTCTTCTGTGTTAATGAGACAAAAAAGTTGTAAAGAAACTTTGCGAATTCATCCAGAGGTGAACATAAAGACCACTCAAGTACTGGCAAGAAGGAGCAGCTGGATAAGCATATCTGGAGGCAAACTTTCAAAAAAGTACCTGACTTTGTCAGCAACATCCTTTCCTTGTGAATTCATCTTATCAAAGGCTGCGCGGGGGGGATGGGGGGGGGTGGGTGTGTGTAAATAAGTAATGTTCCAAACTGCAGCACAACGGAGTAAATCATTGATGTAAATAGAATTATTGAAAGACTAAGCTTTTGTCATTTCTGTATTCTTAAACCATCTTCCAGTTCCACAATCCCCCACAGTCACTTGTCACATTTAACGTTCCCTGCTCCTTACCTGTCTTGTTACCCAAAGTATCAACACTCAGTGTCATTCAAGACTTTACCATCTTTCCTTTCATAGACATAAGACACATATTTCCTCAACATACGTGTCCAATAATAAAAGTAAACTGGCAGGTGCTTTGTCTCCCATTACGTGAGCTCGTGTGCCACCCCTCAGTTGCGCTGGCAGACGTTACACTCGGGGGGCCAATGCAATGGAGAATACCGACAGTGTACACCTTCAGAAGTGGAATAAATCGACTGTTTAAGTAGAACAGTTCAGATAAACGATGAGTTTTGTTAATCATAAACAATGCAACATAACTATTATGTGTTGTTACTTTTTATTTATTCTCACCAAACGTTTCATATCTACATGGGAAATGAACATGGGTAAAATGTTTATAATCATTCTCATTAAAATACACTGTCAAAATATATTAATGAACAAACAGACACATCGACCTTTAGGAAATATCAAAAAGCGTGTGCGCTGTCATTTATCATAGAATGAGCAGATAGAGGGTCATTTCCGGATGGTGGGACTGGACCGCACGTCTGCCTAGGGGTTGCCAACCAGGATCCCGAGTTGTTTCATCGTGTAGTGTGTGCGGGAACGCACTGTACCAGTGCATGCTCCCCAACTTGACTTGACTTGGTATACAGAGTGAGCAGAAAAGGAGACAGGACTATAAATTTATAGTGACAGTCAAATGTCAGTTCACATCTTAACTTTATTAATAAGAGAAAAAATCATAAGTGAAAAAAAAATGGTGAGAACAAAATGTTTCTGCCTAGAAGTTAAACAGTATTTATTTAAAGAAAACAACACTCCATATAATCATATCAAACTTAATAAACCAGAATTCAACTGCTGCCCAAGAAAAAAAAAACTACAACATGAGCAAATATTTAAAAACAACAAAGAAAGGAGAATATCCTTTTCCCTGATATAAATGCTTATTCTAAGATTTTATTAGTTAGATCTTGCCATATTTTAAAAAGTTTTAAACATATCATCTAAGTGAGAATTTCATTTTTTCTAATCTTTAATAGTACAGAACATCAGTTACTCACTGACTTAAAAAGTGTTGGGATGGAATTCTTTCAGTTGAGCAAGATAAGTCTCCATGCTGGTAGTGAGATAAAGGTGATTACAGTCTGTTTGTCCTTCTCCACTTTAAGCCCATCTGTGAGCCCACCACACACAGCTGTGTAGTGGATTAGGAGGGATTGTGACCACAAGGCTGTCTTCTCAGGCTGAATCTTGTCCTGGAAACATTTTGGACAATTTTAAATGAGTTAAATGCACGTGATAAAAGGTTTTAAGTTGAATGATTGAATGCTGATGGAGCTGGAGTGTATTCTCTGCAGGGCTGCCTTCCACTCCTTTTCTGAAACCTTAAGTGAAAGATCCTTTCCCCAATGTACCCTGGGATCTTTGAGAGGAAGACACTTTAAGATGTTTTTATATATTCTTGAGATGCTGTCTGAGTTTTCAACACTGATTAGTTTTGCCACTTTAATAGAAATGGATGGGATAAGATAAGTTCATAAGATGCAAAGACATTATCTATATACAGATCTCTAAGTGTTTTAATCCCCGACATTGTCCAAACATTAAATACTGTGTAGGTTTGAGAGGGTTAAAAAAGGTGATTATCACGTAAAGGTCCAACAGATAAAAGCTTTTCTACTTTAAAGTGCTTCCTGCATTGGTTCCATATTCTGAGTGATTCATGGACAAATGGATTATTAGTATATTGACAATTTTTGTATTTACTGGGGGCACAGAGCAGGGAATATAAGCAAGATTTTATTATTTATTGCAGACCAAGTTTGTGGGGCGGCACTGTGGCGCAGTGGGTAGCGCTGCTGCCTCGCTGTAAGGAGGCCTGAGTTCGCTTCCTGGGTCCTCCTTGCGTGGAGTTTGCATGTTCTTCCCGTGTCTGCGTGGGTTTCCTCCCACAGTCCAAAGACATGCAGGTTATGTGCATTGGCAATCCTAAATTGTCCCTAGTGTGTGCTTGTGTGTGCCCTGCGGTGGGCTGGCACCCTGCCCGGGGTTTGTTCCTGCCTTGCGCCCTTGGCTCCAGCAGACCCCTATCTATCTGTCTGTCTGTCTGACTGATTCATCAAATGCTTTATTCTAAGTCTTGTTATATGAAGATTTTTCCAAAGATAAAAAACAAGTCAATTACCATTTCAGCATTTTTGATATTTTTTTCCTATTTAGTAAATGATAAGAAGGCATTTTAAGATACTTTTTAATACTAATGGGTGACATGTACTTTTATGTTTGTTTTTGTTTTCTTAATCAAAATGTAAATATGCTTTTTCTAACAGATATCTACACATACCATTGTTGATGATTCTGCATGTTGCACATGGTAAGAGTTTTACCATTTTCTAAAGAAATACAGGTTTACACATTTTCTAGAATAATGAAAATGATCCAACAGTTCTGATGTATGTGAGCATCATTAAATTGTAGCCTTATTCCAGGGAGGAAGAAAAGATTCAGAAAGGCTGTTGACAAAACGGAACAGCACACATACTAAAATACAGAGTACGGCTTGAATTTCTGTGGTGACTGAGGAGTGTGTTTCCATCAATGTTATAATGAACAGAGAACATTTTATTGGATTTGATGGGGACATTATTATAACAATGCCACATGAATTGGTGAATACCAAGATAATTCAGGACATTTTCATTTGCACAAATTCTTTAATGCTGTTCTTGTAACAACACACTTTTGAAATCAGTTTTGTTAAGAAGTCACACACATTAGCTTGATAATCACACTTAACTAAAAAATAATAATATTTATGAGACAAGTCAATTAATTCACATTTCAAATGTCATATACCACCAATGCTTTAATTTTCCAAATCTTTTCCTATCTTGTCAATTGAAGAGGAAGTCATTCTATTAAAACTTTTTCATATTCCTTCAAGCAAGTTATCAAACCATTTTGTTGCTTGTGCCTTTGCACAATTAGCCATTCAGCTGGTTTGACTATAAAGAATTACTTTTGTATGAATTTTGCGTCTCATTTGCTGCTGTGCCTGTGTCATATGTGGTTTAACTATAATTATCACATTTTAGTTTTTGTGCTTAATGAACTTTTTATTTTGAGTTCAAAAACTTCAACGTGACTCCCATGTAGTGTTTTGTGATTCATTTTGAAGTATTCTGTTTTGGCAGACCCGCTAATTTCATGTCATTGTGTTTTAAGTGCTTCCTTAATGCTTTACATGTTATATCATTAAAGGATGTTAGGCTAATGTGAAGGATTTAAAAAACTAACTTAAATAATTTCATTTTGGAATGAACATATGGCGTAGCTCTTTTTGTCACCTTTTTAGATTAGCCACAGGTATGGAGCATTTGAAAGCGATGGGAGTTCACTGGCACTGAAAGCTGTTATATATGATAGTAAACATACGCCTACAGTGTACTTAATCAGTCCACCAACTGGCATCATGCTCAGTTGATCGAGTATGTTAGTTCTGTAGCTTTTAGTTTACTTCATAGGATGATTCAGGCAATAGTGTGATATGTGTTCAAATAATTCTACAGATGAAATATCTTTGTTTTAAAAGTTTTAGTAAATTTCAAAGCAAAACAGTTCACACAAAAAATAGACAAAAATTTATATTGAAGAAAGGAGAAGTTCTGTTTTAGGCTTATTTGTCTTGTTTCATTTCTCTAAGTTTGGTCATACAGTCACACTTTCAAATGTTCATATCAAAACAGTAAACACATTAAGAGGGAGAGGCTAGGAGCAGACGCTGATACAGCACATTGCATTGCTGCGCCCACCACATGACAGACCACCTGAGGATCCCAGATTAGCACCCAAGTGCAGCCATGCAACGGGTGACACCTCAGCACCACACTAGTGCAGGTGGAGTTTAACACTGGGAGGTTTTTGTATGGTGGCAGGAGTGCCAATTCTGCCAACAAGCTCCGGGTTTTTCCCTGCAGGTTGGAGGGCCTACTTGCAGGGCTGGATTCAGATTAACGTCATGCCCAGGATGAAGCAATTGCAGGTTAAGGGCCCTGCTCAGGGAACCAACAAAGTAGAGTCACTTTTGCTGGATTTTTACTGGATTCGAACCAACAACCTTCTGATTGCCAGTGCAAATCCCCAACCCCACCACTCCGCCCCTAAGCACATTAAATATGATTAGAAAACTGTATGCTAATCTCCTATTTGTCAGATTATTTAACAGTCCATGCTAGAACTGAGACTTTTTCCTAACTGTTTTAATTAACAATCTGTTATTCAGAAATAGCTAAGAAAGTTCTATTTCATGTCAACTTACAGGGGATAGAAAACTATACCATAATCTAAGTAGCTGTAAGAAACTGATTTATTATTATTCAAATTAAGCAAACACTTAAATAAGTTTAACTTTAATATTACTTTCTAAAATTGGCTCTTCTAGCATACTTCTGTTGTTTATTCCACAAAAATGCACCTGACTTGGGCAATTGTTTACCTCAAAGCCATCGTAGAAGATTTCCAAGAAACAATGATGACCGCATTATTCAAACTTGGCAGACTTGCTCATAAAGAGTGAATAGATGATTACCATTATATTGAACTGCAAGGGTGTCTACTGTAAAGCAGCTAGAAAAACAATTTTCTGGAGTAGTGGCTCATGCAAAACTGGATTTTGTACTGTGGCAATACACTTTCACACAACACATTATTGGTTGAAGAGGTTTTGACAAAAAGCAATGTGTTGCTTTGTACCCCCTGTATTCACCAGATCTTCACAGAAATATGGTTACTGAGTGCAATATTGGTAGCTATGATGAAAGAGAAGAACACACTTTTTTAGTGCATGCTTAGTTTCTGTTAACAATATGGTAGAAACATAACAACTGAGGCACTCTGTCCTGCAATAATATAGAGCCCAGCAGCAATGTCTGTGAAAGTCAAATTCTCTCTGCCCCACAATACTGTAGATGCTTTCCACCATCCATGTAATTACATTATTCAATAAACCATCCAGATTTTTAATGTGGGATTAAATATCAATTTATAAAACCACACTAAAGCAGAAAATATGAACAAATAATATTCATGGTGCCAACCTAGTATGGAATGAAGTCATAAAACAGCAGAGAAGTTGATAGTTCTCAGAGAGGTTGTGTACATGGTGGATGGAAGACTAGCTTTTCAGCCAGCAATTACAAAACGGTAAACATTTAAAAAACACGTATGTGTTTGCTTTCTTACCTTAACCCATTTATACAAATATCCCAGGACCACGTGGTACAGACTGCCAAAGTCCTTGACGAGCTGCCTGAGTGTCACTCCATTAGCTATGCATAATATCCATCCGTCCATTTTCTAAACCCGCTTACAACATCACAAAATAATAATTAGAGCTGAGCACAGCAGACACGTTTTCTTTCACATACAGTTGTGTAATCCTGACATTAAACTTTGTTTTGCATGCAATTCCATAATCACAAAGCTCACCAAAAGGTGTTTTGGAATTTTAAAAAGTTTTTGGAAAGAAATGAACATTGCTTCTTAAGGGTTTGGCGACACTGTTACGCCCCTTTCAGACCTGTATGTTTTTCAAGAAAGGGTCTAGATCATGGGTGTCAAACTCTGGTCCTGGAGGGCTGCAGGTTTTCATTCTAACCATCTTCTTCATTAGTGACTAGTTTTTGCTGCTAATTAACTTCTTTTGCCTTCATTTTAATTCACTTGACTCAGACCCCTTTGTTGTCTTCTTTTCCTTAATTAGCAACCAATCAACAATGAGACACAAAGGAAGCCACCATATGAGTAGCTCACCTGTGTCCATCACACAATATCTGAAAATAAAGAAAGGTGAAGGTCTCAGTAAGGTTGATCTCTCAGGTCACCCAAACATCTTGACGGTGTTCTTAGAAAAAACAGAAAAATCAACAGTTTTGGAAATGTCAGCTGTGGCAGAATGAGAGGAGCAACAAGCCATGGAATTAAATAACGGTTTTAATTAACAGCAAGAATCAGTTTCTCATTAAGAGATTGATTGGAGTGAAATTGGTTGGAGTTTGAAGCCCCAATTTAGCTGATCAACCGTTGGCTCGTTTCACGTCTCATTTCTGTTTGGCTGCCATTTAATGAAGAAAAGAATCAATTGAGAGGACTGAATCCTTAAAAACAGGGCTATTAAAATGAAGGGAAAAGAAATTAATTAGCAGTAAAAACTGATCACTGATTAGGAAAAGGGTTAGAATAAAAACCTGAGCCACTGTGGCCCTCCGGGCCCAGAGTTCGACACCTCTGGTCTAGATGAAAATAAAATGGAAATACAACATGGTTAAACACAACCCCCAGTGGGACAAAATGGCATACTCTTAGAAGCTGTAATCCAGTGAGGCAATTAAAGCGTTACACAAATTAGTTGAGAACAAAACACTGTACCTGTGGTGTTAAATGAGATTCAGCATTGGATGGTACAGAATGTTGTTTTTCATCCCATTAGCCCCAGTGCACTCTTGCTGCCTGATAGGAATTGTAGTCCCTATGTCAGTATTGATTTTTGGGTTGCCCCACTTCTATTATAAACCCTCTCCGTGATACACTAAGTAAGCTGTATTTTAGGTTGGACTAACGACAACAGATGTGTCAAATTTTATAAAATTTGGTTCAGCCATTTTTGAGTGACTGGTAACTAATCAAATGGACAAGCAGTTTACAATTTTAGACCCTCTTTGTGGGCTGAAGCTTCACCCCCAGTGTGGCTCACTATGTCAAAGGATGTTTAATATGATTACAAAATGGAATTCAGTTTATCTCACTAACATTCTGTATGTCTTTAAACTGAGGTGGCATGACCTTTAAACAATACAAATTTAGCACTGGCAGGGGTCATTTCTGTGCATATTTTCTCATATTTTTGTGTAGGTTTCCCGTGACCACTTTTGTTCCTCAAATATATATCATTGAATTCAGCGATCACTTTGTTTTGCTTTGTTTTACTGTGACTTGCAGCAGCCATTGCAGCACTCCAAATCCCAGACAGCACCAAGTCCCAGGTACAAATAATACAACCCCAAATCAGAAAAAGTTGGGACAGTGTGGAAAATGTGAATAAAAAAAGAAAAAAGCAAGTTATAAATTCTCCTCAAATTTTATTTCATTGCAGACAGTATGAACACAAAATAATTCATATTTTGTTTTGTCAACATCATTTGATTTGTAAATAAATATCCATTCTTGCCATTCAGGCTTGCAACACATTCCAAAAAAAGTTGGGATGGGGCAATTAAGGGGTAGTAATGAGGTATAATAACTAAATAATGATGTGATTTGAAACTGGTGATAACAGGTGATTGCAATCATGATTCGGTACAAAAGCAGCATCGAGGAAAGGCCTACTCCTTCAGGAGCAAAGATGGGCAGAGGATCGCCAGTTTGCCACCAAGTGCGGGCAAAAATCTTTGAAATGATGAAGAAAAACGTTTCTCAAAGACAGATAGGAAGAGATTTGGGCATTTCTCCCTCTACAGTGCATAACATAGTGAAAAGAATCAGGGAATCTGGAGAAATTACCGTGCGCAAAGGCCAAGGGCGCAAGCCTAAACAGAATGGTCGTGATCTCCAAGCCCTCAGACGGCACTGCATTAAAAACCGTCATTCATCAATAAATAATATAACTGCTTGGGCTCAGGACTACTTCAGGAAGTCACTCTCAAGCACTACAGTACGTGGTTACATTAGGAAATGCCAGCTAAAACTGTACTGTGCCAAAAGGAAGCCCTACATAAATAGTGTCCAGAAGCGCCGCCGACTTCTCAGGGCTCGGAGGCATCTGGGATGTTCCATTGTGCAGTGGAAACGTGTATTGTGGTCAGACGAATCGGTTTTTCACATCTTTTTTGGAAGAAATGGACGCCGTGTGCTGCGGACCAAAGAGGAAAAGAACCATCCAGACTGTTACCAGATACAAGTCCAAAAGCCAGGGTCTGTCATGGTATGGGGTTGTGTCAGTGCCTTCGGCAAAGGTAACTTGCACTTCTATGATGGCACCATCAATGCGGAGAAGTATATCTCAGTTTTGGAGGAACAAATGCTGCCTTCAAGACGACGTCTTTTCCAGGGACGCCTATGCTTATTTCAGCAAGACAATGCCAAACCACATACTGCGCGCATAACAAAGGCATGGCTGCGTAAGAAGAGGGTGCGGATGCTTGACTGGCCTGCATGCAGCCCTGATTTGTCTCCTATAGAGAATGTTTGGCGCATTTTGAAACGAAAAGAAGAATGGGATAAACTAACACCTGCAACACTTAGTCACTTGATTTCTTCAATGCCTAAACGTCTTTTAAGTGTTGTTAAAAGTGGTAAATGCTGTACTGTCCCAACTTTTTTTGAAATGTGTTGCAAGCCTGAATGGCAAGAATGGATATTTATTTACAAATCAAATGATGTTGACAAAAAAAAAAAACAACATGAATTATTTTGTGTTCATACTGTCTGCAATGAAATAAAATTTGAGGAGAATTTATAACTTGCTTTTTTCTTTTTTTATTCACATTTTCCACACTGTCCCAACTTTTTCTGATTTGGGGTTGTAGTTTATTAGTAACAAAATGCCTCTCTCCAAGCTTCTCTTCACAATACACAACAGAACAGTCCGCAGTTTCTCTTCCTTGTGTGTTTCCCTCCTCCATCCACACTTCTCACCAAGCCTTGTCTGCTACTTCTCGACTCCAACTCTCCTGGATATGCAGAGCAGCTCCTTTTATTCTGGACCTGGGAGTACTTCTGGTGCCCCAATGTCACATCTGGGAAACACCTCCAAGTCTGTCATGATCTCCTTAAAATTGCAGTTGACCCCCATCTGCAGCTGATCCTGGTGGTCCACAAATAACCCATCAGGGTTGCTCATCAGGACTACATCCCATGTATTAGAGCAGCGTTTCACAACCTTTAAGTATTTGTGACCCAAGTTTTCATAACAGTTTTAATTGCGCCCCCCTAACGTTTTTTTGAAAGGAGCCCACTAATACCAATTTGTTCTTTTTTAATTAATGATATATCATAGATGCATATTTTATTATACCTACTTAACTGTTTATCGACATTTATCTAACTCTATATTTATTTTCTAGTATCAGAATGTAGTTTAAGTTGATTTGTTTTGGTTTTAATAGATGTATTTTTCATATTTTTGATTCTTGTTTTTGCGCCCCCCTTTTTGTTACTTCTCGACCCGACCCCCTAGGGGGGCCCACCGCACAGGTTGAGAACCACTATATTAGGGAGTTATCTGCCCACAGAGTACAGTTCTCTTCTGTCTTTCCAGTCCGGCTTGGCAGCTTATTCATCCCTGACCTTTCATTATATAGTAAAGGTGTCCTTGCCGAGTAAGGAGCCACAAATATTGTGTCCTCAGGGAGAGTACATTATTAAATATATTTGCAAGAACACATCCAGTATTAGATGTTATGACATGCTGCTCAGTAACCTTATGAAATGTGGGTAGAAACTGTCTGTGAATCAATTGGTGTGAGCATCTATGGTCATGCAGCCATATTTAGGATAAAGCAAATTTGGGAAATAAATGCTTTATGTAGTTAGATGAAATTAGAAAGTGGTAAAATTTTTACAGTACATAGTGGTAATACACATGGAATTTTTGAAATAAAACTAACAGTTTCTTGTTTGCTTGTTTTGTTTTCTAGTATTTCCAGAAGACATTTATCAAGAAGCTGGAAATGATGTGGTACTTCCTTGTTATTTCCCACTGTCAAAGTTTGAGAAAAGTACAAAAATTATTATCTGGCAAAAATTGCCAGAAACTATTGTGTACAGTTCTAATGAGAGAGATCCTGTAGATGGACAGTATATAAATAGAGCTGTGTTAAGTCGGACATCTTCGCCAAATGCTTCATTACGTTTGCATAATATCAATGAAGCAGATGAAGGAACTTACAAGTGCTTTCTTGACCAAACAACATTATCTCATGAAGTAAAACTTACTGTTAAAGGTATGTAGTAAAATTGGTCAAAAAGAATCGTAATGTTTGGGTAACAGTTGTCCATTTATAGAATGTGTTTTTTTTATTACTGTATAGGCATAGGCCACAAAAAAAATGAGCAAAAGTCATGCAGAAGAAATAAAAAGGCTTTCCTTTCTCCGTTTGCAAAGTTAGTAGGAACACAGCCTCCTAAGGAAAAAGAGTCAGCTCTGCCTTTTTTTTCTATATTCCCTTTGTGTTGTGAGACCAGTTCAACCTGTCATTAATGTGGACTCCCAAGTTCTTGTAGTAGTGGACCATCTCAATATCCACTCCCTGACTGGTGACCAGACATAGAGACTCTTTGGTGTGGTGAAAGTCCATAAGCAGTTCTTTGGTTTTGCTGATGTTGACTTCCAGACAATTCTTCCCCCTGACTCCTCTCCTCTGTCACATCCCCCTTATCAATACACCCCATAAGTGCAGAATCATCTGAGAATTTCGGCAAATGACAGGTTGTCCTTTCTGTAATGTATTTCAGTCTTAAATGTGTCTTTCAATGATTTGCTTTAACACATTTCTAAAAGTGATACCCCAAAACATATGTAGAAAATTCACGACAGATATGTGAACGGTTGTAAAACATACTGTATACTACCCTGTGAATATACAATACTAGCAAAATACCTGAGATTCACAGTAGAGAAGTAGTGTGTTTCAAAGAAGTTATGAAAAAGAAAAGGAAACATTTTAAAAATAATGTAACATGATTGTCAATGTAATTGTCGTAGGCTTATTTTAGTATTGAGAGTGAAGTTAATGATTGTAAAGAGTTTCATTTATGATTTAAATGTTGTGTATGAGAAATGCACATTTTTAGGATGTAAGGATCTCGTTGTAAACGACGTTTGCAGTTCTGCCCTCGGGCTGTAAAATGACCAAGCTGTCTGCTGAGCTTACTCTTGAGCATGCAACATACAGTTGGCCATGTGAGAAGCCATCTTGTGTCAAGTCAATGGTGACCTATTTTAGAGTCTGGCCCTGTGACTTATTTATTGTCATAGCGAAGCAGACCCTTACTGGAAATTGAAGGCGTTTGAATTGGAATGGGAGGTCAGAGGGTAGGAGAGGGTCTCCCCTGAGCCAGTTCTAGTGAAGACAGTTGCCTCAATGAGCTTCTTGTGCAGAGATTTGATCTGAAGCCTGCTGCCATTACAAAGGTTTAATGGTTGTAAGTTTTGTAGAAACATAATTGGTGCACCAACCTTCAAAAGTAGAGTATGCGGAGGCATGCCCGGAGGATTAAGAGTGTGAAGAAACTAAATGAAAAGGCAGGAGTCACCAGCAGGAAGACGTGAAGCAAGGCCAACAATAACAGGCTTGAAGCGATGGAGTAAAGAAGAAGGGAACAGTGAGCACGACGAACAGCTGAGGAAAGTAAGGAAGCAAGTGAGGAGGCACATGAGCGCCAGATGTCATTAATGTAGGGAGCCAATCACGTGGTAGGTGCGTGGACAGCGGCCATGCGGAAAAAGGAAGGGGGACCGGGGGCTGCCCATGTGCATCTCTGCTGTGAAATAAATCATCTGTTACCGGAAATAAGGAATGAAACCACCAAAAGGAGAGGTCAGTTCTGAAAGTTCCTTACGGCATAATGGTGAGAACCGCCAAAAAGAAGATGTTATTTTTGAAAGTTCATTACAGGGCACAGTGTGAAATGAAACGTACTTAACGTTTATAAGTACAGTGGAACCTCGGGACCTGAAGTAATTTCCCCCATAGGATTGTATGTAAATACAATTAATCCGTTCCGGGCCGTACAAACTGTATGTAAATATGTATTTGTTTTAAGATTTTTAAGCACAAAAATAGTTAATTATACCATAGAATGCACAGTATAATAGTAACCTAAATGTAAAAACATTGAATAACACTGAGAAAACCTTGAACAGAGAAAACTAACATTGCAAGAGTTCACGCTACAGCCTTACGAACTGCTCACTGTAAACACTTTTTTTTACGCTTTTTAAGTTTTAAGCACAGGGAAAAAAAATGAACATTTGAAAAATCCATAATTTATACAAAAACTAATCATAAACAACCAAGAAAACTAACCTTGCATGAGTCAAGTTCTGGCATGAAGGAAGTGAGGAGGAACTGGGTGGAGAGGAGATTACAGTTTTGAGGTAAAGTCTGTGACGATGCGGGTTCGCTGCATGCTCCCATCTCGCTTCCGGGAGCACTTAAACCCGTCACCATCGGTAATGTTACCGATGAGCATGACAGTGAGGCACAACAATGGAGCAAGGGGATGGTGCAAAAAGTGCCAAGTGCTTTTATTAAAATCAACAAAACAACAATCAAAAACAAAGTCCAAATTAAATAAAGTGCAGTGCTTTCAGAAACCTTCAATAAATAAATAATCTTATAAAAACAGAAGTGAAGTGGAGGTTAAACCCCAATAGAAAAAAGTCATTAAATACAACGAGGTTAAAACAATGCTGGAGGCAGTCTCTTTAAAAACAAGCCCGGTGCATTCTTTAACTGGTGACACCCACAGCCTTCTCGGCCTTTCACGGCCAGCCGTCGTCCTTCTGGTCACTCCAGCTCCGTGATCGCTCAGCTGGAGCGACTGCTTCCTTCTGCCCCACCGTGTGTCGACCAAACACCCCTGCTTGGGCTCACTGTCCAGCTGCCTGCCTGAAAGCATGCACTCGGTCGCTTGCTCACACTGGTTCTTTCCACACTGCTTACTTCCTCGTTCCGAAACCTCCGTCTTTCTTTTCTTTTTCCTCCCTTTATCCGCCTCGCACTTCTATTTATGAAGAGGAGGTGGCTGTTGTAGCACAGCGATTATTTATTTAAAATTGGCCTCTTGACGTGAGACTGAACACGTGCGGAAATCATCGGCGTGTACGAACCGGAAGGGAAACTGGCTTGTTCGTCACCCGAGTGTGTGGTCATGAACAGATGCAAAAGTTTGGCAAACTTTTTGGTCGTAACCCGATTTTTACTTGTTCCGAGACATTCGTGACCCGAGGTTCCGGTGTACAGTGTAAAGGACGAACATGGGAAATTTGGGCTTCCTACATATATTGGAAGTTGCAGAAATAGTGAGGAGGGGTTTCCCCTATCTATATATACAGTTTAGGGTGTACACCCTTTTTCCCCCCCTTGGGTGTTGCAATAGGACATGAAACATACTTAACTTTTGTAAGTACAATGCAAGGAATGAGCATGCAAAATTTCAGCTTCTCACCTATAAGGAAAGTAGGAGAATTAGTGATGAGTCAGTGAGGGCTTTGCCTTTTATATGTAAAGACTAGCAAAATACCTGCGCTTCGCAGCGGAGAAGTAGTGTGTTAAAGAGGTTATGTAAACATATATATACAGTAATCCTTCCTCCATCGCGGGGGTTGCGTTCCAGAGCCATCCGCGAAATAAGAAAATCCGTGAAGTAGAAACCATATGTTTATATGGTTATTTTTATATTGTCATGCTTGGATCACAGATTTGCGCAGAAACACAGGAGGTTGTACAGAGACAGGAACGTTATTCAAACACTGCAAACAAACATTTGTCTCTTATTCAAAAGTTTAAACTGTACTCAATGACAAGACAGAGATGACAGTTCTGTCTCACAATTAAAAGAATGCAAACATATCTTCCTCTTCAAAGGAGTGCGAGTCAGGAGCACAGAATGTCACATAGATAGAGAAAACAATCTCTAGCAAACAAATCAATAGGGCTGTTTGGCATTTAAGTATGCGAAGCACTGCGGCTCAAAGCTGTTGAAGGCGGCAGCTCACACCCCCTCCGTCAGGAGCAGACACACAGAGAGAGAGAGAGAGACAGAGTTTGTTTTTCAGTCAAAAATCAATACGTGCCCTTCGAGCTTTTAATTATGCGAAGCACTGTGCAGCATTTCGTTTCAGGAAGCAGCTGCACAAAAGATAGCAACGTGAAGATAATCTTTAAGCATTTTTAGACGAGCGTCCATATCGTCTAGGTGTGCGAACAGCCCCCCTGCTCACACCCCATACGTCAGGATCAGAGAAAGTCAGCGCAAGACAGAGAGAAAAGTAAGCAATCTAGCTTCTCAGCCATCTGCCAATAGCGTCCCTTGTATGAAATCAACTGGGCAAACCAACTGAGGAAGCATGTACCAGAAATTAAAAGACCCATTGTCTGCAGAAATCCGTGAACCAGCAAAAAATCTGCGATATATATTTAAATATGCTTACATATAAAATCCGCGATGGAGTGAAGCCGCGAAAGGCGAAGCGTGATATAGCGAGGGATCACTGTATATGTACAGTACATATCTACATATACACCTATCTACATATACATATATATACAAATACAAATTTACACACATTATATATAACATACATTGACATATATATATAGCAAAATACCCGCGCTTCGCAGCGGAGAAGTAGTGTGTTAAAGAGGTTATGTAAACATATATATACATATACACATCTACATATATATATATATATATATATTATATACAGTATACACATATACACATCCACATATATATACAGTGGTGTGAAAAACTATTTGCCCCCTTCCTGATTTCTTATTCTTTTGCATGTTTGTCACACAAAATGTTTCTGATCATCAAACACATTTAACCATTAGTCAAATATAACACAAGTAAACACAAAATGCAGCTTTTAAATGTTGGTTTTTATTATTTAGGGAGAAAAAAAATCCAAACCTACATGGCCCTGTGTGAAAAAGTAATTGCCCCCTTGTTAAAAAATAACCTAACTGTGGTGTATCACACCTGAGTTCAATTTCCGTAGCCACCCCCAGGCCTGATTACTGCCACACCTGTTTCAATCAAGAAATCACTTAAATAGGAGCTGCCTGACACAGAGAAGTAGACCAAAAGCACCTCAAAAGCTAGACATCATGCCAAGATCCAAAGAAATTCAGGAACAAATGAGAACAGAAGTAATTGAGATCTATCAGTCTGGTAAAGGTTATAAAGCCATTTCTAAAGCTTTGGGACTCCAGCGAACCACAGTGAGAGCCATTATCCACAAATGGCAAAAACATGGAACAGTGGTGAACCTTCCCAGGAGTGGCCGGCCGACCAAAATTACCCCAAGAGCGCAGAGACGACTCATCCGAGAGGTCACAAAAGACCCCAGGACAACGTCTAAAGAACTGCAGGCCTCACTTGCCTCAATTAAGGTCAGTGTTCACAACTCCACCATAAGAAAGAGACTGGGCAAAAACGGCCTGCATGGCAGATTTCCAAGACGCAAACCACTGTTAAGCAAAAAGAACATTAGGGCTTGTCTCAATTTTGCTAAGAAACATCTCAATGATTGCCAAGACTTTTGGGAAAATACCTTGTGGACTGATGAGTCAAAAGTTGAACTTTTTGGAAGGCAAATGTCCCGTTACATCTGGCGTAAAAGGAACACAGCATTTCAGAAAAAGAACATCATACCAACAGTAAAATATGGTGGTGGTAGTGTGATGGTCTGGGGTTGTTTTGCTGCTTCAGGACCTGGAAGGCTTGCTGTGATAGATGGAACCATGAATTCTACTGTCTACCAAAAAATCCTGAAGGAGAATGTCCGGCCATCTGTTCGTCAACTCAAGCTGAAGCGATCTTGGGTGCTGCAACAGGACAATGACCCAAAACACACCAGCAAATCCACCTCTGAATGGCTGAAGAAAAACAAAATGAAGACTTTGGAGTGGCCTAGTCAAAGTCCTGACCTGAATCCAATTGAGATGCTATGGCATGACCTTAAAAAGGCGGTTCATGCTAGAAAACCCTCAAATAAAGCTGAATTACAACAATTTTGCAAAGATGAGTGGGCCAAAATTCCTCCAGAGCGCTGTAAAAGACTCATTGCAAGTTATCGCAAACGCTTGATTGCAGTTATTGCTGCTAAGGGTGGCCCAACCAGTTATTAGGTTCAGGGGGCAATTACTTTTTCACACAGGGCCATGTAGATTTGGATTTTTTTTTCTCCCTAAATAATAAAAACCACCATTTACAAACTGCATTTTGTGTTTACTTGTGTTATATTTGACTAATGGTTAAATGTGTTTGATGATCAGAAACATTTTGTGTGACAAACATGCAAAAGAATAAGAAATCAGGAAGGGGGCAAATAGTTTTTCACACCACTGTACATATATGTATGTATATATATATATATATATATATATATAATGTGTATGTGTGTATGTATGTATGTATGTATGTGTGTGTGTGTGTGTATATATATATATATATATATATATATATATATATATATATATATATATATATACACACACACATATACATCCATCCATCCTCTTCATATATACATACATACATAGTGCATTGTAACACGGGCTGTGATTGTTACATGGGAGGGAGACGACAAATCACAGCTTCCCGCTTTCTAATTGGGCCTGTGATTGGTGCTTTGACGGATGCCCAGATCCCACAGTATCTCCCCTTAGGAGAGGCATTAGGCAAGTGTAATTGAATAGCGGTGCTGCAAGTTTAGCTTTACACCTGTTTTTAAGGCTTATTGACTGAAAGGGGCTTTCATGAAAAAACTTAGGGCTTTGCTACAGGATACACCCTCCACAAGTTAAGGAAGTAACATAAAGGTATATATTTCTGTTTTATTTAAATCTTTTAAGTTTGTATGCGGGCGGCATGGTGGCGCCGTGAAAGGTGCCAGGTAGGAGACCCGGGTTCGCTTCCCTGCGTGGAGTTTGAATGTTCTCCCCGTGTCTGTCTGGGTTTCTTCCGGGTACTCCGGTTTCCTCCCACAGTCCAAAGACATGCAGGTTAGGTGCATTGGCGATTCTAAATTGTCCCTGGTGTGTGGGTGTGTGCGCCCTGCGGTGGGCTGGCACCTTGCCTGGGGTTTGTTTCCTGCCTTGTGCCCTGTGTTGGCTGGGATTGGCTCCTGTATTTAGGATATAGCGGGTTGGATAATGGATGGATGGACATTTGAAAGCATAGCCCCATTTGCCCGTTTTCATTTTTTTTTCTTTCTTCAGTAATATTTCAGCAAACCCGGAGCTTGTCAGTTCAAATCTTGGTACTGACACCACTGTGTGACCCTGAGGAAGTCACTTCACCTGCCTTTGCTGCAAAAAACAAAAGTAATGTAACAAATTGTACCTCAGATGTTGCAAGTTGCTGGAATAAAGGCATAAGTCAAGTAGATAAATATGTATTATACACATAGGAACTATTCATTTATTTTCAGTGAAGTCATCTAGAGCAAACCTTTATAAGTGAGGGTTTCTCCTTTTTAGATAGTGCAAACTGTTTCTTCTTCATTGGGGTTTTCTCTTGGAGAGCTTTTTTCATTTCATTGCAAATTAAAGCAGCAGCTGCCAAAATATGTAGCTTTCTTATTAATTTTTCAACATTGTGTAAAATAACTTTATAAAGTAACATAAAAGGTTTAAATACTGGTTATCCTTTTACACTAAAATATTACTAAAAAGATACAAAAAAAGTCAAATGCATATGTTGTTTTTCTTTAAGGAGATTAAATATTACTGAAGAAAGAAAAAAGAAAAAAACTAAAACAGCCAAATGGGGCTATGCATACGAACTTAAAAGGTTTAAATAAAACAGAAATATACACTTTTATTTTTACTTCCTTAACTTGTGGAGGGTGTATCCTGTAGCAAAGCCCTAACTTTTTCGTGAAAGCCCGTTTCAGTCAATAAGTCTTAAAAACAGGTGTAAAGATATTGACAATAAGCTATGCAAACCCACCAAGACATGGAATCGTTTAAATCAAGGCGCTGCGCTACCTTCTTCCAGATCGCCCCCTAAGCGTTCATATTTTTCCAAAGCAGTTCTGGTCTCCATCGGCATCTGTAGCTGAGTCGAAAAACACCATCCCATACTATTAGTTAACGATTAACACATTTCTATATGTATTGTAAGCATACAATACAACTGATAATATGTTGCGCTTATTTATCTGGTGTACCGACATTTTTGCACGTTTAACGGCTGAAATCTAATGTGGTTTGTGCCCTTCAGAATGAAAACAGTTAGCATTTACCTTTTTAATAAAAGTCGAGCTTTTAAGCCTGAGAAATCACCCCGTAAATGCACACGTTTAATTGCACATGTGTTAATATGTATGCTTACACAGTATTAAAAGACACTCAAAAATTAACGTCATTTACCTTCGTTCCCGCGTTTGACTCGTGGTGTAAATCTCTTCCTTGTTTTTAGTTCACGTGATTACGTAGGAGGTGTGATGACGCGATACGTGACTCCGCCTCCTCCATTAGAGTATATGGACAAAAAACAGGTTCCAGTTATGACCATTACGCGTAGAATTTCGAAATGAAACCTGCCTAACTTTTGTAAGTAAGCTGTAAGGAATGAGCCTGCCAAATTTCAGCCTTCTACCTACACGGGAAGTTGGAGAATTAGTGATGAGTGAGTCAGTCAGTCAGTGAGGGCTTTGCCTTTTATTAGTATAGATAAGGATAATACAGACCTTCTGGTTTGGACTTAAATTTATGTACATTGTAGCAACATTTAGAGAGTATCCAGTTTTATATATAATATATCCATTAATGTCTATTTTATTTTGTCCTTGAAGCATTATCTCTTAAAATTCTATGTACTGTACTTTTAAGTATGTATTTGGGGGCCCTAAGATGTGCTGATCCCTTGTCATGCCAGTCAAAGCACAAAATTAGATTAAGCAGGATTCAGAATAAGATGATAATAATAATTCAGATGAGAGAAGACATGATTTTTTTTTTAAATTTTATATAAGAACTCCTTCATGTTTTAATTAGTAGTTCCTTCTGCAAATTTAAAACTTTTCAAAGTCTTTTGTTATGAGGAAACAAAATGCAGCAGGCAGAGGCATGGGTTGGCTAAGGTTCTCATTACCTTAATGTAAAATAAAACTGTTGCCGTCAAAGTAATCATTAATCTTACGTATCAGCTACTGCCAAGTTAATGGCATTAAGTGGGTGCTATGGTTTCTCTGTTTACTTAAAGAGATGGTCAAATTTTAGAGAAAGGACAGGAAAGAAGACAGAGTCAGAGATCGTGGCAAATTTGTTAACTTCAGGCCTATCTTTTGCCAAATCCCAAACACTAATCAAAGTCTAAAAGTCAGAAGAAACAGTCTTGCATCAGCAACTCAAATCAAAGATTCATTAATAATAATAATAATAATACATTTTATGTATATAGCATATTTTGCATGCTCGAGGAGCACTAAAAGAAAAGTCTGAAAAATCACATAATTTGGTGAGGTCATGGCTGTCCGTCGATCCGATAATGATGCTGTCCATCCATTTGTTTATCTCCGTCACTCCCCCTTCCTATGTGTGCGCTGGTGTAAGAGCAGGCCAATTCGGGAAAGGCAGACCCAGGGGCACAATGAACAAGGGAATTGTCCCCCAGGTGCAGTGTGTTGGTTTTGTTGGTGATGTCTTACCATTCTCTTTTCTTCTTGATGTGTCCATGGTTGTCCAAAGTGATGGATTCTTTCATTTACTGTTCATCTCCAAAGAGTGTGGTCCTCGGCAAGTGCCTTAAGCTGCATATGTGGAATGGAGCAGAATTTGAGAGAATGTTTTAAGTAGTCCTTCCAGTGTTTCTTCGGTTCACCTTGAGGTTGGGATCCTTTAGCAAGCTCACTATACTGGACCATGCGGGGAAGCTGAGACTCATCCATTCAGATAACGTGGCCTCAATGCTTTTTGATGAGCATCAATCCAGAATTTTAGAGTGTGGAACCCTGTCCTCCCAAGTGATCTTCTGAAGGCAGCGGATGTGGAACGCTTCCAGTGTGAGGATTTGCTTGCGGTGGGGAGTCCAGGACACGTATCTATAAAGGAGTGTTGCTATACATACCATGTGGTATACCATAACCTTGGTTGCCATGTGGAGATTTCGGTTACAGAAGACACGCTAGCGTAAGCAGCCAAATGCAGAGGAGGCTAGTCTGAGGTGGTTCTCAATTACTTCTGTCACGGAGGTATCACTAGATTTTATATTTCCAAGGTATAAAATTCCCAGGATCTTGTTGCCAGTGTTGAGGATCTGTGTGCTGGATAGCAGTCTGAAAAGTCAGTGTCTGGAGGTGCTGATTTCTTGGCCTCACATCATTTGTGATATAATACACACATTATCCTGAACATCTGGACAGAGGAGAAAACTGAAAAAGGAGTCAGAATGTCAGATTGAGTTAAACGCTTCCTGAAAAGAGGAGTTTGAAGTTGTTTTTATAAAAGAATGAATGGAGTGGGCTGATTTCATTAATTTCAGGAGGTCATTCCAAAGTCAGGGCATTATCCAGCTGAAGGCACTGCTGTCACCCACAGAGTGCAGGTTAGTGTGGGACACAACAAGATGACCAGAGTCAGAGGACCTTAGTGGGTAAGCAGGAGCAGAGTGATGGAGAAGGTCACTGATGGAGTGCAGTGTGAGGCCATTAAAGATTTGTCAGTTATTAGAATTTTATATTCAATCCTGTAAGACACAGGGAGCCAGTGAAGGCAAAGCAGGATGGTGTGATGTGCTCACTGTTACACTTGCAGCAGAGTTTTGAATCAACTTGAGCTGTGATAGATGAATAGAAACGGTACCTGCCAGTAAAGAGTTACAGTAATTGATTCCGAATGTGATAACAGCAGGGAGAATTGTCTCAGCATTAGAAAAGGAGAGGAATGAGCAAACATAAGAAATGTTACACAGGTGGAATTAAGAAAGTTTCTTAATGTGGTTGATGTGAGCGGAATAAGAGAGGGAGGAATCAAAAGTGACACCAAGATTCCTTTTATTAGAAGAAGGTCTGATGAGATCATTGACAAGAGTGTCTGAGAAGGAGGTCATTTTCTTAAGTTGTGCTTTATTTATTCATTTAGTGCCAATTTGCAGAAGTTCAGTTTTATTGCAGTTTAATTTTAAAGAGTTCTGCTCCATCCAGGTTTTAATTTCACTGAGGCAAGGTGTGAGCTGAGAAAACTCTGACGAAGTGTCACTTTTAACATTGAAATAGAGTTCAGTGTTATTTGCATAAAATGATAAGCCAGTCCGGGTGGCATGGTGGCGCAGTGGTAGTGCTGCTGCCTCGCAGTTAGGAGACCTGGGTTCACTTCCCTGGTCCTCCCTGTGTGGAGTTTGTATGTTCTCTCCGTGTCTGCGCTGTGTGGCTTTTCCTCCCACAGTCCAAAGACATGCAGGTTAGGTGTATTGGCAATCCTCAATTGTCATGTGTGTGTGTGCCCTGTGGTGGGCAGGCGCCCTGCCCGAGGTTTGTTTCCTGCCTTGCGTCCTGTTTTCGCTGTGTTGGCTGGGATTGGCTCCAGCAGACCCCCGTGACCCTGTAGTTAGAATATAGCGGGTTGGATAATGGATGGATGAATAAGCCAGTCCAGAGCTACAAATGATATGGCCGAGGTGAAACATATAGAGATACAGAAGAACCAGAGGGCCACGGACAGAACCCTGAGGAACCCCTTGTGTGACCAGCACTGAGCTGGGTATACTCTTGCCTATCAGTCAGATAGGACTTAAACCACTGGTGGGCAGTGCCACAGAAACCCAACATGTTCTCCATTCTGGACAGTAGAATGTCATGTCTGACAGTTTAAAATTATCTGCATCTGATACAAACACAGCTAACAGCAGATTGTCCAGATCATGGTTATATCTAAAATTTAAGAAGGAAAAAAAATGTTATTAAATCATTTCTATTGAGTTTGTCTGAGCAACTAGCTGAAATACCCGGCGTGGCCTGGGAGGAGAATAAAGTGTACATTTTTTTTAATTGTTTGAGAATAATATAATTAAAAAAACACAACTTTAAAAATAAAAATAAATTAACAAACAATGAAGACTCACTAATGTGCTTGTATTGTTTACTTTCCGCTAAAAACCAGGGGCCTCATGTATAACGCCGTGCGTAGAACTCACACTATAACATGGCGTAAGCACAAAAGCAGGAATGTGCGTACGCACAGAAAAATCCAGATGCAGGAATCTGTGCGCATGCAAACTTTCATGTTCTTCCGCTACATAAATCCCGATCAGCGTGAAAAGTAACGCACGTGCACGCGCCTTCTGTCCCGCCCCAACTCCTCCCAGAATTATGCCTCTTTGAATATGCAAATCAATATAAATAGCCCTTAAGCTCAGCCTTCTGTGAAAAGACAATGGGAAAAGCACGGGGAAAATATAAGAATTTCAGAGAATACCAAATGGAGGCAAAGGAAAAACGTACTATTTGTTGGTTTAAACAGTGGTATAATCAACAAAAGGAAGTTGATCAAGTGACATAGAGTGTCGGAAAAACTCGAAAGCTCAAGTTCACAAAGTCGCACAGTGCCCAAAATAAAAAAGAAATCACATATCAAAGTCGCCGTGAAAAGGCGAGTCGTAGCCCACCGTCTGAGTGTCATATGAAAGCTTATTAGGGTAAAGACAAAAAAATAGGCACACAGTGGGGGAAAAAAGCACGAAATGTCAATTTTAATCTTGAAATTTCCACTTTAATCACGTAGTTTATTTTGCCATTAAAGTAGAACATCATAAACTTAATCTTAAAATCGTTTACTAGTTTCTCAAATCCCATTGTAACTAAAGTAGCACATTAAATGCTTTGTTCTATATTTGATATTCTATGTGCTCTGTGTGTGAATCACTACCTGCTTTTTAAACGGGCTTTCTTTTTCTCCGACAGGACACATAATCCATTACATTTGTGATATTACAGCTCTCTGAATAATTAAAATACTGAGATGTATACGTGATATCTTTTTCATGATGATAGGAGTTAAAGTATGTATTAAAAATGGGAACATGGTGGCGCAGTGATTGTTCATGTCTCACGCAAGAGGCTTGCTGCGCCATGCGCAACCTTCGATGAAATAATTTATTGCAGCAGTACTGTCTCTTTCAAACGTACTAACCCCCAATTCCTGTCCTTACTTTTCTTTCTCCAAATATCCAATCGCCACACAATCAGCTCTGTAATAGACGTAAAGCCATTTGTAAGCTTAGAACGCTGATTCTTCAAAACTTTTAAGGAACATTGAAATATCTTCGTAGTACATGTTTAATTATTCTATCCGTCTATCCTTCCAGTGTCGCTTCAGCATGAGCAAGAATTCAACGCAATGCAGGAACAATCCATGAACTAGCTAGCGCTGCGGCACCGTGTCCTCACATGTTTAATTATTAACAATACAGATAATTTAAATGAAGTTAAAGTTTTATCTGTATAATATAATCAACATATTTTGCTGCATTTCATCTTAAAAATGATATTGTCATCATATGTAAATACGTGCTTTATAAAGTGGCTCAGGTTGTGCAATATTATAACTGTAGTGCAAGTTTACAGTGAGGTGATTGTACTTATAAGTACAAACAGTTCTACAAGGAGCACTTGATGGACTGATTGAGTGCGTTTATAGTTCTTGGGATGAAACTTTTTCTAAACCACGAAGTCCGTACAGGAAAGTCTCTGAAACGTTTTGCCGTGGCTGAGTCAGCGTCAGCTTCGTGCTGTATACCAATAATTCTCTTTCCGATCAGCTGCTGCTGTGATTCCCCACTCAGATACAGTGATATAAATACTCCGAGTGGTGCAGTGAGAGTAATATGGAAAAAGATGATCTGCTGTGGCAACCCTTAACGGGAGCAGCTGAAAGAAGAAGAAGATGCAGTGAGAGTAACAACGCTAAAACAGTTATGGTATTTGGAATACTATGGCTATTCCCTGGACCATTATACTGCTGCAGGTTAATTACAATCGGATGCATTACACTAATAAACGATATGCAGTTAGTTCGAGTGTATTTATAAAGCCGCGTCAGGAATGTGGATCTAAGAAAGAAAGGGTGACCACACAGGAACAGTAGCACTGCTTTGATGCTGGGTGCTGCCAGTCTGCAAAACCGAGCGGAGAAATTGCGTACGCCAAGGCATGAGGTACTATGGAAAAGTGTGTGTATTTACGCCAAGTTTAGGTTTTATACATCGTGATTTGAGCGTGGAAACGTTCATACACAACATTTCTGTGCGTATGCACCGTTTATAAATGAGGCCCCAGATCTTTTTCTTTTTCTGCCTCCTTGTTTTACGCCTGAACTTCGTCTTCTGAAAGGTTATTTAAAAAATCCGGACTCTTTGTCCACAAAGAGATGTATAAAAATCATGTACTCTATTACAAGGATTGTATAGCCCAAACCAAATCTAATTATTACACTCAGCTAATTACTTGTAATACAGGTAACACTAAGTCTTTGTTTTCTTTACTTAATAATGTTACACAACCTCCAGACTCTTTACCATGTCACCTTTACTCAACTCCTTTCTGTAATTCTCTTATGTCCTTTTTCAATGAGAAAATCCAAAAGATACATCAGCACCTTGGTCCAGATCCTCTCTGTATTCCTTCTGAACTACACTCGCCTATTCACTCTTTCTCTTCTTTCCAGCTTCACACTTCCTCTGAAATCTCAGATCTCATCTGCAAATCCAAGTCATCTACTTGTCAGCTGGACCCCCTGCCTACAGTTCTGGTTAAAGCCTGCCTCCCCTCTCTAGTCCCTCTCATTTCTGCCATCATTCACTCTTCTCTTACTACTGGTATTATTCCCTCATCTTTTAAAACTGCTGCTATAACCCCAATACTGAAAAATCCTGGTGCTGATCCTACTAATTTCAATAATTTTCGCCCCATTTCTAACTTGCCCTTTATCTCCAAAATTCTTGAAAAAATAGTAGCTATCCAACTTCACACCCACTTATCTCATAATAATCTATATGAAAAGTTCCAGTCTGGTTTTCGCCCCCTTCATAGTACAGAAACGGCACTTGTTAAAATTACCAATGACCTCCTTATGGCTGCTGACTCTGGTCTAATTGCTATTCTCATCCTCCTTGATCTGAGTGCGGCCTTTGATACTATTTGTCATATCACTCTCCTTAATAGATTATCTTTGATTGGCATTACTCACACTCCACTTGATTGGTTTAGATCCTACCTTTCAGGCCGCACTCAGTTCATTCAGCTTAAAACCTTCACATCCCAACCCACCTCTGTTGCTTCTGGTGTGCCCCAGGGCTCTGTTCTGGGGCCTCTTCTTTTTATCATTTACCTTCTTCCCCTTGGCAATATTTTTCACAAATATAACATTAATTTTCACTGTTATGCTGATAACACCCAGCTCTACCTTGCTAGTAAACCCACCTCCTCTTTTCCACCACCTTCGCTTATTGACTGCATTGCTGAAATTAAATCCTGGTTTTCTTCGAATTTTCTTAAATTAAACAGTGACAAAACTGAGGTTCTCCTCATTGGTTCAAAATCATCATTATACAAAACCAATAATCTTTCTCTTTTTATTGATAACTCTGTTGTTTCCTCATCATCTCAGGTCAAGAGTCTGGGTGTCATCCTCGACAGTACTCTATCTTTCCATATTTCAAATTAATAATATCAGCTGGTCTGCTTACTTCCACCTACGTAATATTAATCGCATTCGCCCCTCCCTCACTCCTCATACCACTGCCATTCTTGTTCATAGTCTTGTCACTTCTCATCTGGACTACTGCAATTCACTCCTCTTTGGTCTCCCTAATAAATCTCTTCATAAGCTTCAGTTAGTCCAGAATTCTGCAGCACGTATCACCACTCGAACCTCATCTATTCACCATATTACTCCAGTCTTGCAGCAGCTTCATTGGCTCCCGATTAAGTTTCGAACTGATTTTAAGATTCTGCTATTAACATTTAAGGCCATCCATAACCTCGCCCCTCCATATCTGTCTGACCTTCTTCATGTTGACATTCCCTCCCGTAACCTTAGATCCTCTTCCTCCATCCATCTGACCGTCCCTCTCGCCCGTCTGACCACCATGGGGAGCGGAGCATTTAGCCGTTCTGCTCCCCAGCTCTGGAATTCCTTACCTACCGAGCTCAGAAACATCAAATCATATTAATTCTTCAAATGTAAACTTAAAACGCATCTGTTTAAAATGGCTTTTTCTTTTTCTTTATGATCACAGTGGTTTTGTTTGGTTTTAATTTTTAGATTTTCTGATGTTTTAAGTTGTTTGTAATGTGTCTTTTATTTATTTATTTATTTATTGTTTGTTCGGTGTCCTTGGGTTCTCTGAAAGGCGCCTTGTATAAATAAAATGTATTATTATTATTATTATTATTATTATTGAAGTGCCTTGTTATATACAATGTTTTTAGTTTTTCCATCATTCTGTGAGGAACATGCTGTGTCCAAATTGATTCCAGCAATTCTAAATGATTGTTCAAACGTTGCAAGCATCAAGTGGATAACAGACATACAAGACTGAATCTCGAATTAGTCTCTTCCAACTGAAATTCTTTTACAATCAAAGGTTAAATATTTTACCTATATAAATAAATAAGTTAAATATCATAGCTATATTTGGTCTATATTTTACCTTTGATTTTGATAACTTCATTAAATTAGTTTTTTGATTATGAACCTATTAAAAAAAAATCCTATGTCTTTTTTATGAAAAAAATGTAACTCTAACACGTTCGATACAATGTTGAGAAACAAATGAAATTTAGTTCATTAATATATAAACAAAAATTGCAAAGAGTGCTGCTGAATCCACAAAATAAATATAGGATGTTTATGGTAGATAAAAATTAAATTAATTAATTAAGTAATACGTTTTTACATGAAGAATTTTTGACAACGTAAAAAAATTTAATTAAATTAATATTATTATTAAGGTTGATTTAATTCTATTACCACTACAACATCGTTACAATAAGAGAAATGCAAGTTGGAAATATAATTAACAAGTACAAACATTAAACGACAAACAAATACAGTGGAACCTCGAGATACGAGCACCTCTGTATACGAGAAATTCAAAATACGAGGAAAGTATGAGCGAAAAATTCAGCTCTAAATACGAGCATTGGTTCGCGTAACGAGCCACGAGCCAGGCTGTGGGTATAGCTCGCGGCTTAGCAAGGGGGCGTGGTAGCAGTTGCGAGCCGCGATCTGCGGTGTCTGCGTTTCTCACTTAAGTGCACAGGTGGGAAACTGCCCACATCCATGATTGTTCCTGTGGCTGATGGGCTGCAGCTGCCATGTCCTCCCCGCATATATAGAGAAGCGCGAGCAGGTTAAGGGGGAGAAAAAGTAAAAGAGAGAGAGAGAGAGAGAGAGAGAAGGCAGGCAGGCAGGCAGGCAGGCAAGTGCAGGCTCGCGCAGGCTCGCGTGTAGCTGAACAGGCGAGCCAAACAGCTGAAGCAGGACGGTGTAGAGAAGGTCAGCTGCATTAAGAGTGTCTCGCCTGTTTTACAGCCCGCATGGGAGAAATAGGTGAGACGCTAACAGAGAAGAAGCACCGGGGATTGTCATCTGTTTTTAAAGACTGCTTCTTGTTGACGTTTTAACCTCGTGTTAAAGGATTGTTATTCTTGTGTATTTTAAACCTCCACTTCACAACTGTTTTAAGGATTATTTATTTAAAGATTTATTGAATGCTCTACTGCACTTTGGACACCTGTTTTGATTCTTTTAATAATCAGTTATATTATTTACCAGTGTTATTTATTAAAGGTAGACTACAGTATATATAATTTATCAGTGTTATTTATTAGGAAAATTGATTTTTATGTTAATATATTTGGGGTGCAGAACGGATTAACTGGATTTCCATTATTTTCAATGGGGAAGTTTGTTCTAGATACGAGAAATTCGCTATACAAGCTCAGTTTTGGAACGAATTAAACTCGTATCTAGAGGTTCCACTGTAATACTATGGATTTTTGATGATAAGACTGTCAGTTGATTTTATGGAGCACACCAGAAACGTTCTGAGTGTCAACTGGATGATAACATACATACAAGACTGCAAGACTGTTAGAGTCTGCTTTATATATACATACAGTGGGGCAAAAAAGTATTTAGTTAGCCATCAATTGTGCAAGTTGTCCCACTTAAAAAGATGAGAGAGGCCTGTAATTTTCATCATAGGTATACCTCAACTATGAGAGACAAAACGAGAAAAACAAATCCAGAAAATCACATTTGTCTGATTTTTTAAAGAATTTATTTGCAAATTATGGTGGAAAATACGTATTTGGTCACCTACAAACAAGCAAGATTTCTGGCTCTCACAGACCTGTAAGTTCTTCTGTAAGTGGCTCCTCTGTCCTCCACTCATCACCTGTATTAATGGCACCTGTTTGAACTCGTTATCAATATAAAAGACACCTGTCCACAACCTCAAACAGTCACACTCCAAACTCCACTATGGCCAAGACCAAAGAGCTGTCAAAGGACACCAGAAGCAAAATTGTAGACCTGCACCAGGCTGGGAAGACTGAATCTGCAATAGGTAAGCAGCTTGGTGTGAAGAAATCAACTGTGGGAGCAATTATTAGAAAATGGAAGACATACAAGACCACTGATAATCTCCCTCGATCTGGGGCTCCACGCAAGATCTCACCCAGTGGGTTCAAAATGATCACAAGAACGGTGAGCAAAAATCTCAGAACCACACGGGGGGACCTAGTGAATGACCTGCAGAGAGCTGGGACCAAAGTAACAAAGGCTACCATCAGTAACAC